>NW_021319048.1:754095-795872 GCF_001605985.2 Dendrobium catenatum
GCTTGTTATGTGATAGAAATGTACCCTTCAAACTTAAGGGAAAATTCTATAAGATGGTAGTGAGGTCTGCAATGCTTTATGGTGCTGAATGTTGGTCATTAAAAGAGAAGCATAATATTAAGTTAATTGTGGCAGAGAGAGGATGCTCAGGTGGATGAGTGGCTTTACCCTTAGAGATAGGATACGAAATGAGCATATACGTGAAAAGGTTGGAGTAGCTCCAATAGAAGATAAGATTAGAGAGAGTCGCCTTAGATGGTTTGGTCACATAAAATGACCCGGTTAGGAGAGTAGAGGTATTAGATTTGACTTGTGTTAAGAAAGGTAGGGATATACCTAAAAAGACTTGGTTAGAAAATATTAGGAATGACATTTCTTTATTAATTTAACGAGAATTTGACTTTCATAGGACACAATGGAGAAAAATGATTCATGTAGCCGACCCCACGTAGTGGGATAAAGGCTTGATGTTGTTGTTGTTGTTGTTGGATTACCTGAATTAGAACACAAAGAAAGAAGATTGCAGTAAAGAAAAGTGCGGTAAAATGAAAACCCACTTACCAAAGTGGAGGTTCAAGGAATTCACTCAATCTACTTGAGTATGATCAACCACTAAGCTGCCAAGTTACTTGAAATTCTCTCCGAAACATGTAAGCAAATCAAAACTATCTTCATTTTAGTTTTAGAATGTTTTATACAATTGAAAATACATGAATAGAGTCATAGACGCATCTCTTCATTTAAATTCAAAACAAAGAAGGGAAAGGGAAGGAGGGAGGGGTTGGCATTTTGTTTGGGCTCACTAGCAACCACCTATAGCCACCTCCTTCTTTCATGCATATTAGTGTGGTCGGCCTTGCATCCTTAACCATGATTTGTACTTAATGTATTAAGCATCAACAAAGCAAATTACATAAATTGACCACTAGCAAAGCAAATTATAACACTATGTTGTCCACATAATACTTATAATACTAAATATATGAAAATACATAAAAACATAATATTAAATGCATGAACCACTTCTTAATATGCTCTTCCTCTTGTTCTTAATGGCTTGAGCTTCATATGTTAATGCTCTTGCTCTAGTGATAAGACCTCTTCCATGTGCTTCATCAGCATATCATGCTATTCACTATACAATGAATTATTATTTCATTGCCAATTGTTAATAGCATGAATTCACATGCCACACCTTCATAACATGGCATAACATGTACTATCTAAACCCACATTCATTTTGCATAGCATTCATATCACATTTTATGAGTATAATTATCCATGAAACAAATCATATAGTGTCATGTAAATAATCATATGCTTGCATCATAATATGATGTAGGATCATGGTTTTATGTGTTGTATCACTTCGACACATATAACATGATGCATGAAATAAATAATCCATATGATATGGCTTGCATAGAAAATCATCATGATTCATGGTATCCGTCTCGTGTTGCATGTACAACTATTTGTCCACATGAACAAACACATAACATCAACATCATAAAATTAAAGTCACATAGAAAAATAATGAAATCATGGCTTTCTAAGAAAGGGAGAATATATCCTACCTCAAAAGAGTGAAAAGGCCCAAGCCAAAACTTCTCCAATATTGATGTGAAACATAGGCTAGATTCAGGAATTGCTTATGAGTAATAATGAATTGACAAGCTTAGCAATTATATAATAATGATGATCAAGGGCTGATTTAAGCGACTTCTCAATTGTTGATAAAGTAATAGCAAACAATCTATGCATCACAAAATTCAAATTCAACTTGAACTGGATTTATCTTGTTTGCCTGCTCATTTACTTCAATATGAGCTCTATTTGAGCCAGAGTTGATTTGATTTTCAAGTGATTTTTTAATCTTCTAGCTAAATTAACAACACTATTCACAACTATTTTGGCTTATTAATTTTCCTGCTAGATACAATATCTCGTCATTTATATTGAGTTCCTAAGTTCTCGTACATCATTTTTACAACTGCTGAGTTTGATTAATGATTTTAAACACCACTCTTCATAAGGCCGCTTTCAATATACATGTTGCAGAGCAATATTTGTGGTTCTTTTACCCTCTGGAGCCTCTTTTGTTCTACTCGAACCTTGTTTACGTAGAAAGGATAATTTTAGTTTGCTATAAGTTTCACCAGTTTTAGCTAAGTGAGATAACCTTCTCTACCCCTTTTGTACTGTTTATATTTACATGCCTTGACTACTCTTGCATGTTTCCGAGAAGCAAGAAAATGACCTGGCTAAAGAGTATTGCTACACCCCCGAAAAAAGAAAATTTGGTCCAATTGCTTAGGTGTTCCAACTGAAGTGAGAGAGGATGACATACACTTTTGCTGAGAAAGTGTATGATTGGGTCACCTTTAGTAGATGTGACCCAAATTGATCATATGTAATTTTCTTTTGAATGTGGAGCTTTTCTCCTACATTTAATGTACTAAATAATGTCTGAAGCAAAGTTTCCACATGTTTTGTTTCGCTGAAAGTGCTACTTAATGTTTCTCTTACCGGTTAAAGTAGATAATGTTTGTTTTACCAATTGTTATGTTTGTGATAGAAAATACTTGAGTGCGCAAGTAACCCTAAGGGAAATACTTGAGTTTGCAAGCAAACCTATTACTAATCAGTGAAAACAGCAAGAATAATGCAAAATCTGGGTGAAATCAGCCCCAAAATGATGGATTGCAATAAGAGAATCAAAGCCAAACAAACACGAAAACAATATACAAGTGATCCTCAATTCGAGAGGAGGTTCGTCTCTCCTAAATCTCTAGATAAGGTAGTCTAGAGCCCAAGACGCTTAGGAACTTCAATAGAAATCAAATCAAGCATGCCCTAACCCTAAAACACATCATGCTATATTGCTATTTAATACATAAACTTTCCAAATCAATTTTCCCTCCAAAACCCTAGTCGCCCTCTCATTTTCTAATTTGAACTCAATTGGAATAGTGGGACCTACTATTGTGGGTGGCAAGCATAGAGGAGGCGGGACTAGCCCGCCTCCTATAAACATAAACCTGCCCTGGACGGGCTAGTTGGACCGGTTCCTCCTGAACCGGCCTATCAGGCCTATCAGTTTGATGCGAATAATTATCTTCCCAGTTATTCAATGGATATTTGCTTTTCAATGCTAACACAGCAATTCCACAATATCTTGTAACTGTGTGTGTTATTGTATGCTTGTTAAATATTCTTTATTCAGTTTTCTTTTGGAGATTTCTTACTTGTTTTTTTTTTTCCCTTCAGGTTTTGTGTGGAAAAATTGTCTCTCGGGATCAGTTACCAGCAGAAAATCTCTCCATGGTAGAATATTTTCAAATGCGTACCTTATACATCGATGCAATTTGGGAATAGGTGCTTCTTATGATTTAACATCAACTTCTCTACTGGATGCAGATCTGTACTTCAGCTGTAAAGGAGTCCGTATCCAACGCAAGTCTATCTAACTTTTCCTGCTTTGTGTATATTGTTATTAATCAGCTAGAGACATTTGATTGTTCTACTTGGCTTTTCTTTTCTTTTTTATTATTATTATTTTTTTTGGTGGTTTGCTTCCCTTATGCAGATACATGGTGATAAATTTGATTCTTTTATGAGAAACTTTGAGAGATCATTTGACAGCACATTAAAGACATTGCTAGTTTTTAACAAGGCTTCTACTTCAAGTCAAAAAAATAAATTGAGAGAGGAAAGACCTCTTACTGTAGGAAATAAATTGATCAACGAATCAAATAATGATGAACAGGAAAACAGATCATACAGTTCTTTGGGAGTTAGTAGCTGTGAGATTGAGCAGATACCTTGTTCTCTTGATCCCCTCAGTTGTGAAGAACATTTGGGAGAAGATGAAGCAGTCAGTTCAACAAACCAGCTTGCTCTTCGCATCGAATCCAATCAAGAGCTGGTTCGAGCTTCTCATAATTTTATTGCTGGCGGTTTTAGTAAATCTATGTTGACCACCTTTGAGAAATCAGTTACAGAACATACTAGATCCAATGACCTGAAGGAAGTTGAGATAGGTTTGACTATGAGAAAGTTGCAGATGAAGCAATCTCAGTTAGAGATGAGTTCTTATGCAAATTGGTTGGAGAAGGTAAAGATTTGCATGAATATGTCTAAAGCTTCTTTCAAAGAGGACAAACTAAGGAATCAGATGCAGGAGACAAGGCATGCAGAACTCAGAAGAAATTGCATAGACCTTCTTGTGAGTGGCTTGATTCTCATGTGTGCTTTCCTAATTTATGGAGCATCAATCTTTTCATACCAGCGGATCACAGAGGCAACATCATCCTGCAGCACTGTGTCGAGAGTAAGTCTTTATTTGGCTTAATTTCGTGTTGATTCTTAATAGTGGACAGGATTAGTTTCCTGGAAAAGTGTTTTTACAATTTTTTATTTTCTATTTAATAAATATAAAAAAATAATTAATCTTATTTATTATAAACTAAGATTCGAATGTTATATCATAATTATATGAAATTCATCATAGCATTATGTTAGATCGGTCCAGCAGGTCCACATGGGATCGGCCCAGGCGGAACAGAGGCGGAAGTTCCGCCTCTCCTGAGTATGCCGATCAAACCGCAGAATCCAATGGAGCTTTTTGGGAAAGAGTTTTGAGGGATTTGAGAGGGAAATTTGAATGTGGGGACTATTAAGAGATTTCTTTTTGAATTGTATGCATAAAATAGTTTGTTTTCCTAGGGTTGACATCTTGAATTTGACTGAAATTTGAGATCCCTTAGGGTTATGGGCTCTAGCGGCATCTAGAGATTTGGTATTTTCCGTTTCTATTTCATCAAATAATACAAATTACCTATTGTTTTCCTGGTTTTTGTGCGGATTTTTACGGAAAATTCTGGCTGTTTTCCAATGATTGTTAGGAAATTCTTGAGATCTTCAAGTATTTCCTATCACATTCATTGCAACAATTCATCATTATGCAACACATAAGTATCTCATGGTTCTACTTACTATTTTCTTTTCTTGAAAGCAGTTACTATTTTCTTTGCAGGGGACCAAGTCCTGGTGGATGCCTAAACAAATGGCTTCTGTCAGTTCAGGTTGGCAAGTTCTCAGATGCCACGCAGTGGTCATAACCAGGATGCTTTTTGGTTTGTTGATGATTGTCGTTATCGCCTATTCGCTTCTCCAACGATCCGCCATTTCAGGCTCTACAATGCCAATCACCTCCATTCTCTTGCTCCTAGGTGTTGCTTGTGGCATTGCAGGGAAGCTCTGCGTGGACTCACTGGGAGGAAGTGGATATCACTGGGTTATTTACTGGGAAGCTCTCTGTTTGCTTCATCTTTTTGCTAATATCTTTCCATCGATCTTGTACTTTGTTCTTTATGGTCCTGTTTTAGTAGCCAAAAGGGAAAAACCAGTTTGGCTACCGTATTGGATCAGGCGATACACATTTTATGGGATATTGCTTTTGGTTCTTCCAACAATGGCTGGTCTGTTGCCCTTCACATCTCTGATTGACTGGAAAGATCACTTCACTGAAAAGATAATGGCTTTGATTTCAAAGGCTGAGCAGAAAAGCTGAGGGAAGAGTTCAGCTGTTGTTTAGCTATATTTCGACTATTTCATCAGCTGGTCAGTTAGTAGGTTTAGGTTTCGTTTGGGACGGTTTTTTTGCTGCTTTTTAAAGCAGTTTTTAGTTTAAAATTTTTAACTTTTGTATTAAAAAGTTACTTTAAGAAGCAGGAGGAAAGCTGTCCCAAATGAAACCTTAATTGCTACCATAACCTGATCGTCTCGGCAAGCTGGGGCGAGTTGATTGATCCAGAAAGGTGGTTTTTTTTTTGTCTTTGCTGCCCTGGTTATCCACCCAGGTGCAGGATCTTCAGTGCATTTCAGCATAATTGGAGCCATTGTTGCAGTATAAGCTTGATCGTTAGTGTGACATATCTATGTTTTCTTATTCTGCTTGAAAGCATTTTGTAAATTTTCGTTAAGATTATTGAGGGTGATTTAAGTTATGTTATTTTCTTGTTATCTTCTGATTGTAGTAACCTTTGGGCTCTATTTATGGTTTAATTTCAATGCTTTATGTCCACTGGAGAAAAATTTAATGTTTGGCATTCTGTGCAGAGGAAGCCATCATAAGTTTTCTTCAACTCAAACCTGTAGTGGACTATGTCCCAAGCTTGCTTTGGTTCATACCTGAGGTAAGCTCCAAGTAGAGGAGAGATTATTGGGTTCGGACATCGGACACAGTTTACCTTCGATATTCACAGTACTAAGCTCGGTACTGTGAACTACTAAGTACCGAGCAATACTGAGCAGTACCGAGCTCATTACTGAGTAGGAGGTGATTTGGTGTATTTTCATTGGGCTCCGAACATGTCCGGTGATCGTACCTAATAATTTGCCCAAGTAGAGTTTGGACTTTGGCTTCTTTTGGGGTGGTTTTCTTACTTCTTCTTAAAGTAATTTTTTAGTATAAATATAAAAAAATTGTACTAAAAAACTACTTTAAGAAGTACTTAAAAAGTTGTACCAAACGAAGCTTTAGGTTTTGTTTCGGATGGCTTTTTTATTGTTTCTTAAAGTAAATTTTCTGTGCAAATTTTTTTTAAATAATTTGTGTTAAGGTGTTTTAGAAAGCAATAAGAAGTTTTTCCAAATAAAGACTAAAGTTTTGTTTGTGATGATTTTTTATTACTTTTTAAAGCATTTTTCAGTGTAAATGTAAAAATTAAAAATTTTACATTGAAAAGTTGTTTTAAGAAATAATAAGAAAGTCGTCTCAAATGAAATATTAGTCATCATAATTAATTAGTTAAGCTCAAGCTTAAATTAGAGGTTATTTTAGATAGCTTGAGTTATTTGCGCTCATTTGCTAAATCAACTAAACAACTTCTTGAATTTCCAGGACATTCATTTAATGGGATATAAAGATGTTGCAACTCGGGCTTTCGAGTTTATGATTTTGATGATAACAAATAATATTTATTAATTTTTTATTTCTCCTGGTATTTGTAGTGCATATTTCTTTCTATGTTAACTAATATTTCAGGTACATCATGCACCGTTCTTTGAAGATTCAAGGCTCAAGATTGCGTAGAATTGGTCGTATTAAATGAGTCTGTAATTTTCATTTATTGAGTCAAGTCTTATAATGATGTATGTTAGTTTGTTGATCATGCACACACATAGAGGGAGCAAAAAATGATTATGAATATTTTAACTTTTCTGTTCATCGTACTGTACGATCTAGTGTAACAGAAATAAATTAAAATATTTATTTTTCCTGAAAAAATTAATTTTGAATATAACTAATCGTACTGTACGATCACCACATCGTACTATACGATCTGTTATAATTAGAAAGCCCGCCGTCCATTAAGGCTTCGTTTGGGATGGCTTTTTTATTGCTTTCTAAAACAGAGTTTTAGTACAAATTTTTTTATTTTTGTACTAAAACTCCGTTTTGAAATAAAGCAGTTTTTTAGTATAAATATTAAAAAATTTGTACTAAAAATTACTTTAGAAAGCAGTTAAAAAGTTGTACCAAACGAAGCTTTAGGTTTTGTTTCAGATGGCTTTTTTACTGTTTCTTAAAGTAAATTTTTAGTACAATTTTTTTTTTTAAATAATGTGTTAAGATGTTTTAGAAGGCAATAAGAAAGTTGTCGCAAATGAAGACTTAAGTTTTGTTTGAGATGATTTTTTTATTGCTTTGTAAAGCATTTTTTCAGTGTAAATGTAAAAATAAAAAATTTTACATTGAAAAATTGTTTTAAGAAGCAATAAAAAAGTCGTCCAAAATGAAATATTATACTTCGTTTGGGACGACTTTCTTTCTGCTTTTTAAAGCAGTTTTTTAGTACAAAGTTAAAAAAAATGGTACTAAAAAGCTACTTTAAAAAGCATAAAGAAAGCCGTCCCAAACAAATCCTTAGTCATCATAATTAATTAGTTAAGCTCAGACTCAAATTAGAGGTTATTTTAGATCAGCTTGAGTTATTTGCGCTCATTTGCTAAAGCAACTAAACAACTTCTCGAATTTGCATGACATTCATTTAATCGGATATAAAGAGCAACTGTAAATAAATTTTTATGAATAAAAATTATATCCAGCTATTCTGATATAAATTTTATCATAATGGATTTGAAAGTTATTAAATTTATTTATAAATTAGAATAATATAAATTCTTTTTAAGTAGTCTTAATCTCAAAATAAATATATTAATTTGTAAATTTATTATTATGTAAAACATATTAAGATGTTTCAGAATAATTTACTCTCTTTATAAATGAAAAAATAATCAAAATGATCTTTTAATTTTTTATGAAAGATCAAAATAATCTTTATTATATTAAAGAATTATTTTGATCTCTTAATTTCTTAAATAGCAATCAAAATAGTACTGTCATGAGATTATTTTGATTTCGTTAAAAATTCAATAGATTTGATATATTCTCAAAAAATTATCTTGATCGAGCACGAATCTTGAGGCAAAATCGAACCGGAAACTTCAAAAATTAAATATGGGAACACCTGAACTCAAATTTCAACGAGCTTATAGTCAAACTGAGCGTCTCGGAAATACAAACCCAACGACATCAAATTCAACTCAATCCGAGCCCAAATAAGCCCAAATCAAGTGCCCGAAGCCCTGTTGGAAAGCTCATACCACAATTTGAGTTACCAAACGGTCTTCGATTTTAACGAGCTTATAGTCGAATCGAACGGCTCGACTAGACAAATCTAACGAGCCCATGATCGCCAAATCCGACATCACTAAGACCTCCAAATGTCTGTCGAACAGTGCACAATCCAAGGATTCAACATCAACCGTCCATTCGTCCACTCCCTATTTGCCCCTGATCTCACACCTATTTACGAACTATGCCACTCCAGAAAATCTATAAATAGAGCCCTCATTTCTCATGAGAGGAGATAAAAAAGAAAAAAGAAGCAAGAAGAAGAGAAGGAGAGGAGAGAATAGCTCCTCCTCGACCACCGCTGGAGTTCTTCCCGTCGTCAGAACGATGCCAGAATCCCGCCGGACGCTCGACTGACGCAGGAACTCTGCTCGACTTTGTAACTGTATTTCAATTCAGAAGAAACTCATTATAATTTGATCGTCCTAACTTGTTGGACGAATCAACCTCTTGTAACTCAAACTACACTAGTGAAACTTTTCAACTGGGTGTGGCCCCGTGTTTTTTTTTTTCCATTTTCAGGGTTTTCCACGTAAAAATCCTGGTGTTCTTCTATCTTCTATTTGTGTGTGCTAAATATCCGTACAACGCTCAGACGAAAATTTTTTAACTCTACCGCCGCGTATATTCTAGCTCGCAACAAGATTAAAATGATCTTTAAAATAATTGAGGATCATTTTATTTCTTCATAAAAAATCAATAGACTATTTTGATGTTTTTCTTTTTAATAAATTCTATTTTAAGTGAAGAACAAAACAAAGCAACAATACATTCATCTAAAATCTTGAGCTTCTTGAACAATATTTGCAAACTTTACAATTTCCAATATTATTCTCCTCTCATTACAAACAATAAAATGAACTTATTTTACGCTTATTTGAAAGCAGTCAGAACTCAGAAGCTGCAAGCCATTCACTTCTGACTTATTACATCAGTGCAGAACAACCATTTCAATCCGAGCACTTGGCTTTTTCCATAAATTTTTGCATTTTTCTTTTTCTTTTCTGTGCCAAATCCATAACTGAAAAATCAGATAATCTATTTGCAGTTATAATCTTATAAAGTTTCACAAATATTCATAGGTTATCATGCATCAATATTTTATTAAATTAATGACACTCATAATGCATATCTACACATATTAGATTTTAAAAGAACTTACAAAAAAAATAGAAAAGTGACAATAGACTTTTTATTTTAAAAGAGATTGTTACAATTAATTTGTTTAGACTAAGAATTTGTTTGGGATGGCTACTGCTTTTTTAAAAGCTGTTGTAATACTTTGTAGAAAGAAGATTCATAGCATAAAAATTTATTAAAAGAAGTGAAAAGATAATGATCAAATAAAAATTGTGGTAGTAATCTGAAAAATAAAGCAATAAAAAAGCTATCTCAAAAGAAGCCTAATTCTCTTTATTGACTCTTAGGTTTCGTTTGGGACGGCTTTCTTCCTGCTTCTTAAAAAGGCTTTTTATTACAAAAATTGTAATTTTTATACTAGAAAGCTGCTTTAAGAAACAAGAAGAAAGCTGTCCCAAACAAATCCTTAATATGATATCATGGAGAAAAAAATATTTAAGTAATTGACCTCACATAAGGAGATGAAGATTTGATCTTGTTGTTGTTTTTTTGTTGTTTTGAATAAATAAAAAATTTATTAAATTCATATTGAGAATTAAAATTTAATATAATAGTACTAAGAAAAGAAGGCAGAAAAGAGAGTTTTATAACTTTTTATAACCTCAAATGATTGAAAATTAACCAAAAAATAAACAAATGAATAAGATATGCTTAAAGGGCTTACCTTTCGGCCAATCCTTTAACAACTGGTGGACATATAGCCATCCTTTGATATAAGCCAAAGAATGGGCTAAAGAAGAAACAATGAACGCCACCACGAATAGAAGGCTGATCAAACCCAATAACACAATCAAACTAAGCAATAAATATTCTTTTTAGTTTAGGGTTTAATAAATATTTTATAATTAATGTTTTATTTGAGACAACTTTATTATTATTATTCTTATTTTTTCAGATCAAAATCATAATTTCTATTTGATCAAATAGATCCTAAGATTTCGTTTGGGATGACTTTTTTACAGCTTTATTTTTCAGATTGTAATCATCATGGGCAGATCCCACTCATGTGATGCCCACCCTTAAGAAAAAAATTAATGTATGGTATAGGAGGGGTAGTTTTGGAATTCTACCCCCCTCAAGAATAAAATTTTGCCCTCACGTTGTTTGTCAATCCATTCAAAGTTCCGAACATTTCATCTTCGCAAATAAATAATAAAAATTCTCTTATAAATTTAATAATATAATTTAGGTTTATTATTATTACTATTTAATGTTATTATTATTATTATTATTATTATTATTTTATTTTTATCTGTATTATTATTATTATTGTCATCTAATTAATTAAAAAATTGTTCAACCTAAAAAAGACGTTGAATCTGCCCTTGATAATCAAAATTTTTATTTGATTATTATTTTTTTGTTATTTAAAAAAATTATATTAAGAAGCTACTTTTTATCAGAGCTTTAAAAAATTATTTTTTCTACCGTTGTTTCATAAAACATCAAGAAAATAGTCCCAAATAAAACCTAAATTAACCTATTTCATTCTGGCTTAGCTAATATTAAAGAAATATCACTATGAAATATTATCGAGCAAAATAATAATAAAATCTAAAAAAAAATAGATAAATTCACCTAAAAATCTCATTTTATTGATGGTTTTGATAATTTTACGGTCATTCAAGTATATTAGAAATAGAACAAGTAGTTATTACCAGCAGCGCTATCCATGGGATCACCACCCTGTTCCCGCCGCTCGCCGTCGTTCCGGCTGTCCAATCCCGGCCGCGATGGGCCCCTAAAGGCGGGCAAAACAGTGAAAGGGTTCCATCTCTCCGGCACTTGCCGCCGCCGCTGACGCCTATTCCCTCCTCCGCCGACGGGTTGTTCCCTGCTCCGTTCTCCGGTGGCAGGCTCTTCGCCGCGAAGCTGAAACCTGCAAACAGGGCAAGAGTTATGCATCCGAAGCCACGGCACGAGGCAGCTCGAGTGGTACACGTGGCGGCATGGCATCTCCCTCGCCTCTTCCCCCACGGAAAATTCCTCCTTGCATACAGGGCACTCCGAGCCGCCGCGGAGATGAGCCGCTGCGATCGCCACAGTCGGCAAGGCGTCAATGGAGGAACTTGTTGCCGGCGGTGGCCCAGTTCGGTCGTTCTCTGTAAGTTCCTCGATCAGCTCACTGAGATTGGGCCCGGTGAAGTAGTCTCCAGGGTCCAGAGCCGGACGAACAGAGTAGCTGGGCGAAATCCATGGAGGCGGCGGCGGCGGCGGTGGTAAAGCGAGTTGGCCATGGATGAGCTGGGGGTGGAATGGAGTCCACGTCGGGAAGAGGTGGTGGAGGTGGAGATGGGGGTGGGGAGAGGAAAAGTCGAATAGGAAGTTCGCCGGTGGCGGCCGTGGAGGTGGCGGAGGTGGCGGAGGCCGCGGAGGAGGGATGTCGAGGTCGAGGTCATGAACAAACGGGCCGAAACAGCGGGGGCAGAAGAGGTCGGAGGTGGCGGAGAGAGAGGGAATGATGGAAACAGGGCGGCGGCATTGGTGGCACCAAAAGAGGCGGAAGACTGCGCGGCGGCGGAGATTCGGAGGGACGGGAGGAGAAGGGGGAGGCATTGGCTAGCTGTTGTTAATGGAGTTGGGGACTGCGGAGAGCAATAAGGGCGATGGATTTATTGGGAAGGTGGAGAAAAGGGAGCTCAGAGTGGAAAAGCATATCTTTTATGAAGGAAAGAAGTTATCTTCTTGTCTTTAAGGAACTGTTGCGGAGTGTTTAAACTACAAACTACCTTTGTCGCCTCTTCCAAGGAAGAGAGAGAACGAAGCTTTTTCTAAGGTTTTAATCTACAATTAGTTTAATGCCGAGTTGTTTGTAAAGATAGCTTCTTCTAATAATACATTCATCTATTAAAAATCAGATAGTATGAAGTAATTAGGTGAGAAGACTTTATGATAATTTGGCTTTTGTATTAATGACATAGCTATGTGTACAGCTGCTTTTTCATAATTTTATTTTTTCATACAATAATCAGTTATATTTTAATTTTAGGGGATATATATATATATATATATCATTTTATATCATTTTATATCATCATATTTATATATCTAGGGGTGTCAATTTCCAGTCACGGGTCGGCTTCGGGTCGAATCCGAAACTGACCTGGGTTCAAACGGGTCAGAAATTTGAACCCAGACCCAACCCGGGTAGGTAAACAGGTCGGAAATTCGAACCCGGACCTGACTCGGCGGGTTGCCGGGTTGACCCTCATATGCCCCTCATCTATTTCATTCCTACCACCCATAATATTTTATAAATTTTAATATTTCATTCCTTGCACTTATATTTAATTTATGCGTGGTAGTCATGAAATATTAAATTTTTGAATATTATATATGTAAATAGCATAATATAAGAAATAAGCATTAAGAATAAATTCATAGTAATTAAGAATAATGATTAAGAATAAGCTCTAAGCATTAGGAAAATGTAGACATTTGTAACACATAAAATAATAGTATAATACTAATAGATTAAGTATTTTATTTTGAAAAAAATTTAACAACAAATACAATCTCAAATATCTTATAGTAAAAAATAATTTTTCACAATAAAAATGCCAAAACATAGTGAAAAGCTATCGCAAAAAACCCCTTATTCAGTGCTAAGAAGCCAAACATAAATGTAAACAAATAAGACACAATAAATCACTCTTTCCAAACAACACTCTAAAAAAAAAAATTACTAAAAAATTGCTTTAAAAAACAGTAAGAAATTCATCTCAAATGAAACAACAACAACAACAACATCAAGCCTTTATCCCACTACGTGGGGTCGGCTACATGAATCCTTTTTCTCCATTGTGTCCTATTAAAAGTCAAATTCTCGTTTAAATCTAATAAAGAAAGGTCATTCCTAATATTTTCTAACCAAGTCCTTTTAGGTCTACCCCTACCTTTCTTAACATAAGTCAAATCTAATACCTCTACTCTCCTAACCGGCCGGTCATCGCAAGGCCGCCGTTTTATGTGAACAAACCATCTAAGTTCGTATCCTATCTCTAAGGGTAAAGCCACTCATCCACCTGAGCATCCTCATCTCTGCCACACTTAGCTTAGTATTATGCTTCTCTTTTAAAGGCCAACATTCGGCACCATAAAGCATTGCAGGCCTCACTACCATCTTATAGAATTTTCCCTTAAGTTTGAGGGGTACATTTCTATCACATAACAAGCCCGATGCATTCCTCCACTTCAACCATCCAACTTGAATTCTGCTGATAATATCCCCATCTATTTCACCATCATTCTGAACAATAGATACAAGATATCTAAAACGTGTACTCTTATTAATGACTTGATCATCCCAAATGAAACCTTAGTTAAAACATTTTTAAGAAGCAATAAAAAAGCCATCCCAAACGAAGCCTCAATCTCATAAAAAAAAAAATCTTAAATATGTCACACTAAACAAATAGAAAGGGAAAATTGATTATATATGCCTTATGGTATAACTATATGTAATTGAACAAATATCCATATTATTTATTTTCTTAAAGAAATATATCTAAAGATTTCTTTCAAATACTCTCATACTTAATACTTACCGTTTGCATATTAAAATTTGTGTCAAATGAAATTGGTTTGAACTTAAACACTTTATTTGAACTTGGTTTTAACCTTGGTTTAGACCTACTTCGAACCTTAATTTAGGCTTCGTTTGGGACGGCTCTTTTACTGCTTTCTAAAACGGAGTTTTAATACAAAAATAAAAAAAATTGTACTAAAACTCCGTTTTAGAAAGCAATAAAAAAGCCGTCCCAAACGAAGCCTTAGACTTGTTTCAAACCTTGATTTAAACATTTGTCTGAGGGTAATTCAAACATGAATTCATGCAATTTTCTCATGAACACTTTAGGGTTTGTCTCGCACTATCATTAGAGAAGCTTGGATGAGATCGATGGAGGGAATCAACTACTAGATTGATTACGAGTGAGAAGTGAATTTTGTGAATAAGACCAACAACATGTAAAGGAGACAAACGACATGTGAGGAGAATATGAGTTTATAGATGGGATCGATAGTGTGTAAAGGAGAATAGGAGTTTGAGACAAACCTCACGAGAGAAGACATTAGCAGGACCAACAATTTGTAAAAGAGAACAGTTCATGACAGGCATTGTTGGGGAAGGCATTGCAGGATCAACAATATGTACAACATCAACATCAAGCCTTCACCCTTCTTCTCGATTTTGTCTTGTTAAAAGTTGAATTTTCATTTAAATCTAATTAAAAAATCATTTCTAATATTTTCTAACTAAATCTTTTTATGTTCACCTCCACTTATCTTAAGATAGGTCAAATCTAATACATCTATTCTTAATCGGGTAATTAGAAGGCTGACGTTTTATGCGACCAAACCATTTAAGATGATTCTCTCTATCTTATTAGTCACTAGAACTACTCCAGGCTGACGTTTTATGCGACCAAACCATTTAAGATGATTCTGTCTATCTTATTAGTCACTAGAACTACTCCAACCTGTTCACGTATATACTCATTTCATGTTCTATCTCTAAGAGTAAAGCAACTTAAAGCAACTCATCCACCTGAGCATCCTCATCTCATCTACAATTAACTTTATTATATGCTTCTCTTTTAATAGCCAATATTTTGCTCCATAAAGCATTGCAAGTCTCACCACAATCTTATAGAATTTCCCTTAAATCTGAGGGATACTTTTCTATCAACAACAGACCCAATGCATTCCTTCACTTCAACCATCCAACTTGAATTCTATTAATAATATCCCTATCTATTTTACCATCACTATGAATAATAGACCAGAGATATCTAAAACATATACTTCATTGGGAATGTGTGAAGGGAAATATTCATTCATGATGAGCATCATAGCACTGAAGACATGAAGGAGAAGATTAATCCATGCCCAATCTTACTATGAGAAGGCATCAACAAGATTAGACCTAAAGGGTCAATAATGGCAAGAATTCAAACTAGGTAAAAATCAATATACAAAAAATAAAGCTTAAAAAACTAAGCAAAAACTAGTGCTGATGATGAAAATCTCTCCTCTATAAAATAGCTTTGTTGGCATTGAAATATGCTCAAATGAAGCTATTAGATTCAAAAGACATTACCAAGCTCTGCAATTGTTTCAACAACCTCTTATCAATAGATTAAAAAACATTTAAAGAGCAGAATATTAATAAATTAAAATTCGCCATACCGATTAACAAAGTACCCCTTGATTTCTTCCCTCTTAAAACCCAAATTTAAGCTACCTGCTGAGATTAATCTGTAGCAGAGCAATGGATGTCATCAAGCTCCATGATTTATTTTCTCTTCAGCTTTTCCTTCATCCTCTCTACAGCGGCCTTTAAGGTACCTTCATCCTTACAAAAGGTGAATCTCACTAGATTCTTCCCTTCCTCTGGGTTGAGATAGAACACACTAGTTGGGATGGCAACAACACCTACCTCCTTAATCAAATGCTCACAGAAAGAAATATCATCTGGAAATCCAAAAGGAGTATGATCCACCACCACAAAATAAGTCCCACTTGATGGGTAAACAATAAATCCTACTTCCTTAAGCCCATCCACGAGAATCGCCTTCTTCGCATTGTAATCTCTTCTAAGCTCGTCGTAATACGATTCGGGTGCTCGAAGTGCTACCGATGCCGCCCATTGCATTGGAGTTGAAGTAGCGAAGGTCAAGAATGCATGAGCCTGTCTTAGACCCCATGTCAAGTGACTTGGAGCTATTGCCCAGCCTATCTTCCATCCTGTCAAGGAGAATGTTTTTCCTAAGGAGTTCATGGTCACAGTCCTCTCACGCATGCCGGGAATTGAAGCGATGGAGATGTGCTCCGCCGCAAATGCCAACTTATCATAAACCTCGTCGGTGAAGACCAACACATCATTTTCGATGCAAAGGTTTGCGATGAATTCAAGCTCATTCTTTGTGAGCATCTTTCCAGTTGGATTGTGGGGTGTATTTATGAGTATTGCACGAGTTTCTTTAGTTACTGCTGAGTTGAGCACGTCGAGAGGGACAGCAAAATCAGGTGGGCAAAGTGTGATAGATTTGATTTTTGCACCAGCCATTGAGAGAGTTGCTTCATAGGAATCATAGAATGGAGCGAATAGAATAACTTCATCACCGGGATTGATCAAGCCGAGGATCGTGGCGGCAATGGCTTCTGTGCAGCCAGATGTGATGGTCACTTCTTTTTCTGGATCAACTTCAATGCCACTGTCCTTCTTGAACCTTTCAGCAATGGCAGCATTGAGAACAGGGACTCCATAACCCCTTGCATATTGATTATTTCCTGCTATAATGGCTTGGATTGCTGCATCTTTGACAAAGTCTGGACCATCAAAGTTTGGGAATCCCTGGCCAAGGTTTATTGCTCCGTGCTTGATGGCAAGATTGCTCATCTGAGTGAAGATAGTTGTCTTGAATTTCTCCAGGCGCTTTGCAACCTACAAAATCGAAGAATAACAGTTAACGTTCAGAAGCCTTAATTTATTATAAACTGCGTATAACAATGTTTCGGATCATGACGGAAAGAACGAGAAAAAATAGACAGATTATTGATAGCAGCACTAAGTTTTTTTTTTCCCTTCTATGAATGTAATATTAGGCGTCTCTTGGAGAGACTAGTTGGGGCATAAGAGAATCTAAAACTAAGATGGATGTGGCAAAAACCTTGAAGTGAATTGAAAATGATGATTTTAAAGGAAAATGTAAAGTCCGATAGAGTTGATGATGGTAATGTTACAATAATGACGATGTGAACATTTTTATATTTAAACAATAATTAGCACAAAAAAAGAAATCCTAAACAACAAGTGCGACGTACTTTCAATTCTAAAATTATGTATATCTTCCATGAGTTTTCTAGTTTTCAAAATAATTTTTCCACCTAAACTTTTAATAGGCAAATATATGCAAACCAACAAAAAATTAAGCACAAATGATCAACTTTAAAGCACTTATATATAACAAGCAATAGGGAAGGATTTATTGACCGAATGTTGTGAACTTGCTATGAAAAGTCGCTGACCGAGTGTGGTCACCAACTTGCTATGGGAAGTCCTTGATCGAACTTGAATGTGGGCCCTCCTGAGCCGGGCTAATTTGTTGTGGAATTGAACCAGCTTAGCCTAAATCGAGCATGATGTATTTGATATACATTTAATTTCTTGATTCTCTCAAGGTGAAGTCCATCATACATTACTATGGGCTCATCCATGCACCAATATTACCCAACTCACTGGCGAGTTTGGTCACACTCATTGTCTAATTGAGTAGTGAGTTAGGTGGTGTTTAAATTTGTTTGTTTTGATGCATGTTCCCTGTCAAAGGCCATAAAGAACATTTAGTGCTATTCGCCTTTAAATTTATTAAAAATGAATGAATCACAAAACAATGTTCGTGACTAGAAGAAATTTTTCTTTTTCGTGAAGTTGGCCAAGGGTTGGCCTTCCCCCACTCATCTTTGTGAGATCCCCTCATTCAAGTTGGCAGCTACAAAACTGACTGAGGAGCACACATTATATACCAACCTAACAAAGAAGGAGCTTGATATTGTTGAGTACATATCTTTGGTGTTAATGGTGGGTGGTATTTTTGTCGAGGTGCCAAGTAACAACAAAACAACAAGATAGATTTTTAATGCATTGAGTTTATTTTGGTAGTTCCTTATACCTCCATCTTTAGTTTAGCAAATTCATGTTAACATTTCTCCTTGTGTCGCCGAACATTAGCAACCACCGCTAAGCAAGATGAGTTGCTGGGGGAGAGTCTAGAGTTGGTACAAGCAAAGAGGCGTCGAAAGAAGAGTTGGAATCAGCAAGCTTGAGTCAAGTTATTTCCATGAAACCGGGCAAGTTCACAGGAAGTTTTTGTGCATGTCAAAACTATTTAAGGTTGTGACTTCTACAGAAAATTCTTCTCCGTCTATGGAAGTCAATATTAAGCCAAGCGGGTTAATAGCTTTTACACATCCATTAAGAGGTTATCAACATAAATTTGTCTACCGAAAAAACAAAGTTGGTCATCAATTGGGATGACTAGGGGCAGCTAATTGTGGATGCCAACGTCGATCCCCTTATACCCAATGGTCGCTTACAAGCTGGTGTGGCATTGAAAAGGTATTAAAAAAATTTACTTATATGAGGCACTCCATAGGTACCAAGAATGAAAAGCATCACGGCATTCCTAGAAACAATATAATAATGATTTGAGCTCCTTCAAAGTAGATGTGTGAAAAGAGTTAGAAGACATGATCATTTTGTGACAAAAAAGTATTAAGCTTACAGAGTGAGTCCAAGGAATTGGATTTTTCTTTAGCAGGGTCAGAGGGGAAAAGAAGAACTCGTCAAAGCTCTCGAGGCATCACAGTTAAGACTTGCCTAGTTGGAAAAATCTCTAAAGAAGTCAGAATATGGCCCCAGCATTTTCGCTCCTGATCTCACCGCGTATGTCAGTATAGATGACTATAAAAAGAACCTGATGAGCAAATACAAGAATGGTACCGAGATTTGCTTAAAAGTCCTACTGAGTCGGCATGTCGTGGATCCTACCAGGCATTACATGAATTACTTTTATAGCTATGCTATCAACTTCTTAGAGGATGAAGCAGCCTGAGTCCACCAAAGCCCCGGCGAGGTAGACCTAAGAGATGGCGATAGGGCATTCCAAGCCTACATAGATTATTGCATATCTTCCTTTTATCTACCCTTGTACATGTATTTTTTGTACCTTTATCAAATTAAATAAAATGAAATATTTTCTTTTTCAATTCTATGTTTGAATGATATGTTTTGTCGGGTGAAATGTTTAAATGATGTGTTTTGTCGGATGAAATGAGTAGGTTGTGACTTGATCAAATATAACAAATCACTACCTAAAATTGAACTCCATCAAATATAGTAATAATAGAGCTAATTCAGAACTTCTATCAACCACTGGATAAAGCTAATCAATAGATCATCCTGTGGCCCTCAAAATAAGAATTTAGAGTAGCAGGCATGGTTGGCTAATCCACTTTGTCGAGTAGTTCAATGACAATTAAATGACTTCTGCGGTATGGTGGAATTGCTAGTGCTGACTTCTCAAATAATCAATTGATTGGCTAAAAAGTTAGTCAAGTAATCAGTTGGGACCTCTTGGCTGATTGGTAAATTTTATAGCATGCTACATTGAGTTCCATTAGCTAGAAGATGAGTCAACATCTTCAAGTTGTCGACCTTCTTACCCCTACGTGATTTTAATGACACTAAGATGGACCTCTCACAAGAGATGTCATTTTACGTACTCACACTCTACTAAATGCAAACTTGGTTGCAAAGGAGGGATATGCTTTCCAGGACTAGGTTGTGTCAATTTCACACTCTGAGAGTTTTGGCGAGTTCCTAGAAATAGGTAAAACATTGTAATTCTACAAAAGTTCACTTCCCTGAGTGTTAGATAGAATAAGCACCGATCATACTACCGAGTTGAATTTCATAAAAGCGAGCTCACCATGCACTTGATAAATCAACGATGAGACAAATAATTTCACTGTCGAATATTTAGATCTTATTTATTTTTATGAGCTCACTATATACTTTTGTAATTTTGTTGATGGGATTCAACTCACAACCATGTGTAAAAGGCGATTTCGTTAAGCACAGATTGTCCATCAACCTAGAGGCTTTGACTCTCCTGGAGGGCGTTCTCCTAGTAGCCTCGCAAGTTAGCATGTCTTTTATTTAGTTGGTCGAGTATCGATTTTGGAAAGGGATCTAATGGCAATCTTCATTTTGTTATACTATATTAATTTGTGTGTGTATTGCGTATGCGCTAGTAATAAAGTTTAGAAATCTGAGTGGATTGTGTTCACCATGTTAGCCAGATAATCATTAGCGAGTTTTATGATAGTTTCCCTCTTTACTAACAAGCTATGTTGTCTGCTATCAAGTTCCCACAACCCGATTCCATGGGTGAGTTCCCCGAGTTGACAGTTCACCACTTGAAGCCTTTGGTTATTGATCCTAAATATCTGTCCATGCTCAACATATATTCAAGATATTGTATTCAAATTTATCCGTGAGATTATACCATGATTAGTCTTAGAGCCGCAAGAGAGAGAAAAAGGAGGAAGGAGAGAGAGAATATCATCCAAAGAAACACGAGGGTCTAATTGAGAGACTCGGGGATTTTATAACACGTATAATCTATGTAACAAAATTGTATCACACAAAAAAGAAAGAAGAGGGAGCTCGATGTATCTCAAGAAAAAGAATCACATTGAATGATCATTTGACCCTGTATTTATAGAATTTTAGGCGCCACAAGAAAGGCTATATAATAAAAAAATACATCATAAATATATGAGAGGCTTATGGGCTATAATGTAGCCAACTAGTACATGCGTAACTTGTAGAATGGAGGCATGCAGATGAAGGTGATGTCGGGTTGTCACAGAACCACCATCTCTTCAGAGGAAGTTTCCTAATTGTTGGGGAAATCGCTAACTAATAGGACGGACTGACTTAGAAAGATGAATGGGTCGAACATCTTGGATGAAGTCGCCAAGTTGCCAAGAGAACTCGCCAACTTACGGGATGAAGTTGCCAATATGTTGAAGGGACCATCGGTTTGCTGGAAGGAATCGCCAACCGAGTGTGGTCACCAACTTGCTACGACAAGTCCTAACCGAGTGTGGTTGTCGACTTACTACAAGTTGCTGCTGACCAAGTGTAGTTGTTGACTTATTACAGGAAGTCCATGATCGAAATTCTAAATCAATCATATTAAAATTCAACTAAAATCTAGCTAGAGTCGAAATCAAAATCTCTGATCGAGTTGAGGCTTCCTTGTTTGAACTTGATTCAATATCACCCTTAATAATTGATAAAGACTATCAGTTAAAAGCATGCCAAAGGTCCATTTGCCACTAATTTTTCAAACTTCTTTGCCACTGATTTTGGCATTCACATTATAAAAAAAAAGAAACCTACATGTAGATTTTTCTAACTTCTTTCATATCATACAAAATATCAAAGTTAGTCTCTAATCGTTCTAAATTCTACATTTATACTCATCATATAGCCTTAGCAAAATATATAACAAATATGGAAAGGACATCAGATTTTTTTTACACGCTTAATTAATTTTTCTACTTTTCATGTGATAAAAAAAACTTCAAAAACACTAGTTAGTAAATGTATCATCAAAATTTAATTATAAAGTTTAAGAAAAATTTATGAACAAGCATATATCATATTGTTAGGAAATACTTGAAGATTTCAAGTAAACCCTAACAAGAGAGATAAAAACAACAAGAACGATCCACAAATCCGATGGAAAACAAACAAAACAATAATTTTTAATGAAGAAATCAAACTAACGAAAGAAATAAAAACAATATATAATTGATCCTCAATTCGAGAGGAGGACCAATCTCTCACAATCCCTAGATGAAGCTAGGGCCCAAGACACCAAGAACCAAAGACACCAAATCAACCACAATAATCATGCATACCCCTAACCTTAATCCTCCCTTCATATTTAAAGCAAACAATTAAACAACAAATACCCAAACAACTCTCCCATAATTCCCTCTAATTTTCTTAATTATTTTCTTCCCAAATCAGCCCTCAAATCAGCTCATAAATTTGTCCTCTTCAATTAGGAAACATTTCCTAAATAATACCCCTCAAATCAGCCCCTAAATATTTCCTCTTCAATTAGGAAACATTTCCTAATAAATCCCCTCTAAATCAGCCCCCATATGTGCTCTATTGAATTAGGAAGCATCTCCTAATTAATTCCTTTTGATTAAGAATCTCCCAATCAAATTTGGTTGGTCTATCAATACTCCCCTCCCAAAGTGTCACATTGTCCTCAAGTTGGAACAAAGGAAACTGTTGCTGAAGCACTTGACTAATAACATTTGACTAAAAAATGGACTGACACTGGGTCGAATGATCTCTGCCTCCAGCATCTCCCTGATTAATCTCTCGATCTCATCCTTCTGGATTTGAGGATGACGATATGAATGAACAATGATAGATGAGGCTATCTCGTTCAAGATGATAGCATGCTCGTGTTCTCGCGGAGATCTCAATCCTTGATGTGACTGAAAAACCTTATTGAATTGTTGAATCAAAGGCTACACTGAAAGAGGAATGTCTCATCCCTCCTTTAATTTGATCCCCTCCAACCTGTGTAATCCCACCAGATAACTTTCCCTCACCTCTTGTATACTCCTCTCCATGGTTTTAAGTGATATCATGGTTTTGGAGAGCCTTGCATCTCCCCTTATCACTACTATTCTCCCTTCCACCACCAGCTCCATCGTCAATGTCTCCCAAGATTTGTAGCCACTTCATCCCTAGGATAATATCACTGCTCCCTAACTCCAACAACAACAACAAGCCTTTATCCTACTACGTGGGGTCGGCTACATGAATCATTTTTCGTCATTGTGTCCTATTAAAAGTCAAATTCTCATTTAAATCTAATAAAGAAAGATCATTTCTAATATTTTATAACCAAGTTTTTTTAGGTTTGCCTCTACCTTTCTTAACATAAGTCAAATCTAATACCTCTACTTTCCTAACTGGGTCATCGGAAGGCCGACGTTTTATGTGACTAAACCATCTAAGGCGACTCTTTCTAATCTTATCTTCTACTGGAGCTACTAAGACAAGTAATAGCTCCTGCATACATATCTTTAATGATTTGAATATAAGCATTATTGACTCCTTTCTTTTCAAGAACTCTCCATATCACTTCTCTTGGAACTTTATCATATGCTTTTTCTAAATCAATAAATATCATATGTAGATCCTCCTTATTTTCTCTATATTTCTCCATCAAACCTCTTAATAAATGTATGGCTTCCATAGTCGACCTACCCGGCATGAATCCAAATTGATTTTGAGAAACATTAATATCACGTCGCAACCTATGCTCCATAACTCGCTCCCATAGTTTTAAAGTATGACACATTAACTTAATACCTCTATAATTCACACAATTTTGTGCATCACCTTTATTCTTAAAAATATGAATTAACACAAATTCTCCACTAATCTGACATCTTTTTAGTCTTCAAAACAGTATTAAAAAGTTTAGTAAGCCAAGAAATTCCTTCATCTCCTAAGCATTTCCACACTTCTATTGGAATACCATCAGGTCCAACAGCTTTTCCACGCTTCATTTTCTTTAAAACCTCTCTAACTTCGATTTTACTAATACGCCGATAGAAACATAAATCTTTATTTTCATTTAGGGTTCTAAGATCACTACAGTCAATCGAATTTTCACATTCTTTATTAAAAAGTTTAACAAAATATCTCATCCACATTTGTTGAATATCATCTTCTAAGAAAAATACTTTTTGATCTTCATCCTTAATACACTTCACTTGAACTAAATCCTTACTACTCATATCTCTTTGTTTGGCTAACTTATATATATATATATCTTTCTCCCTCCATCAAATCTATTATATAAATTATTAAAAGCTAAGGTCTTTGATAGGAGAAAATCCTCCCTCACATGAACCTCTTGTATGGTCAAAACTACACCTCTACAAATCCCCTGGCCCGTCTTTACCTTCCTAATACCCATCATCACTCCATAACATCCAGTGTCAACCAATTTCACCCCCAATTGGTTCACAACTTGGTTGGAGATGAAATTGTGGGTAGCCCCATTGTCAATCAACACCACCACCTCCCTGTCTGATATTTCCCCCTTCACCTTCATGGTATGATTCAGAGTGAATCCTACAACTAAATTTAGGAAGACCTCCGCCACATCCAGATGCAGCTTATCCTCCATCTCTCTCTACCTCACTCTCACCTCCCTCATTAGTTTCCTCGCCATCACAGACGGTTAGAACCTGAAGAGTTTGATCCCTACACTTATGCCCTGTAGTATACTTCTCATCACATCAGAAGCATAGTCCCTTCGCCCTGTTCTCCTGCATCTCCCTTTCCGTTAGTCTTTTGAAGTTCCCCCCCCCCCCACTACCTCCTTCTACTGGCTTTTCCCTAGGAATATCAAGAATGTTGCCCGTTGCAAGTCCCTTGGGTTCTAAAAGAGAGGTAGTCATCCTGCAAGAGCCACTTGAACTATTGCCCCTGGCTCCCCTCTCTTGGTACTTATGATCCTCCACTAACTATGTCAACTTCATTGCCTCCCTCAAGTCACGATGTTTCATAATTCTCACTGCCGCCCTGATCTCTTAATGAAATTTCCTTAAAAAAGGTCTCTAATAGTCGATCTAATCGACTGGCCAGGTACTTAAATCTCTCGCGGTAATCTGTCACTAATCCTCTTGCACTAGTGTAAAGAACTGCTTATAGAAATCCCCTCCCTGCCTGTTCAGAAATGTTCCAATAAGCATTCTTTGAACTTCCTCCAACTCCGTATTGGAGGAAGCATGTCTCTCCACGGGTACCAAAACAATACCTTCCTTTCCAAACATAAGCTCGTTGCAGTCGATTTTTCCTCCTCTATCAACCCATTGACGGTGAAATATATCTCCACCTTGTAAATCAACCATGTGCATCATCCCCTTTAAGACCATCTCCAACCGAAAATGTCATTTTTCACTCCAAAATCAAAAAATGCCGTGTTTCATCTCCAATCCAACGCCATTTTGCCGCTAAAACAGTCGTTTTCTGTCGCGTCTTTCTTCCCAACCTGTTCGGTAGAGAGAAAAAAATGGCGCAAATGAACAGTGCAACGCCAATATTGACGTCGCACTGTTCATCCGCGATCAAATGGCCTCAAAAATGGGGATCGGTTGGAGCAAAGCAAGAACGGCAAACAAGTGTTTGCCGTTCGGTTGGAGATGCCCTAAAAATCGGCATCTTCAGCTTCCGTACCTTCAAATCTCTCTCATTTCCTTGGATTCCTCCATAATTTCTCCTTTCCCAATTGTTTGGCCCTCCCCAAGTCTCCTGATCTTCCCTTCCACGCTCATACTCAAACCTCTCTTCGCTTTATCCCCTCATTCCTTCAAAATCAGCACCCCTTCTACCATAAACCCTCTCTTTTCTCTCCCAATCAACACCCCTCGGTTCATGCCCCCTATAACCACGCCTCTCTTCATACCTTCCACCGTTCTCCTCCATGATCTCCACATCGTTTACCCTCATACAAAAATCAGAATTAGTAGTTCTTCC
The DNA here is from genome assembly GCF_001605985.2 of Dendrobium catenatum. Lineage (NCBI taxonomy): Eukaryota > Viridiplantae > Streptophyta > Magnoliopsida > Asparagales > Orchidaceae > Dendrobium > Dendrobium catenatum. The sequence goes on from NW_021319048.1 coordinate 780,099, forward strand.
TACCGGCCCCTTTGTCTCTAATGCCGCCGTTGAATTTTATTTTCTAATATCTTCTTCACCATCTCATGAAGATCAAAAACTTTTTTTTCCACTGATGAAATTCTATCTTTCACCGTTGCTTTCATTTGGCTCATCTCCCCTTTTAGGCGTTCCTCCAACGCATCTATTTTCTTGGCCGCCATCGATACCCTGATTTTTGTTGGACTCAAAATTTTGAATCTCGGTTCGAAAAACACCAAAACAACTCCCTTCCGTTTAAAATTAGCCGCTGATTTTCTCAGGAAAATCTCCCAAACATTCCAAAAATATGCTTTGATACCAATTTGTTAGGAAATACTTAAAGATTTCAAGTAAACCCTCACAAGAGAGATAAAAACAGCAAGAACGATCCACAAATCCGATGGAAAACAAACAAAATAATAGTTTTTATTAAAGAAATCAAACTAACGGAAGAAATGAAAATAAGATACAATTGATCCTCAATTCGAGAGGAGGATCGATCTCTCCCAATTCCTAGAAGAAGCTAGGGCCCAAGACACTAAGAACCAAAGACCAAATCAGCCACAATAATCATGCATACCCCTAACCCTAATCTTCTCTTCCTATTTAGAGCAAACAATTAAACAACAAATACCCAAACAACCCTCCCCGAATTCCCTCTTATTTCCTTAATTATTTTCCTCCCAAATCAACCCTTAAATATACCCTCTTCATATAGGAAACATTTCCTAATTATTCCCCTCTAAATCAACCCCCACATATGCTCTCTTCAATTATTAAACATCTCCTAATTAATTCCTTTTAATTAAGAACCTTCCTAAACAATCCCCTCTTGATTAGGAAATTTTCTAATTCCCTCCCAATCAAATTTGATTGATCTATCACATATATATAGAACTTTAAACAATCATGAAACCATTATTGATTTCTATTATACATTCACATGTGGATTATGCGCCTTGATTTGGAAAGAAATAATAAAAAGGAAAAGTTAAGCCACTAATAGCTCATTCCCTTCCCATCGTAGTTACCGAACCTTGCTTTTGAAGAAAAAGTAATGCGTAAGTAGTATCATATTATATTGTTGTTGTTATTGTTACCTAAGCTGCAACTTTCGCTAAATCAATATATTGATCACTTGGGTTCTAAATAGTCTGATAAGTGCAAATACTCCAACGCTCCCTCCGCTCTTGACTGCACAAGTGTAAGAAAAAATCACCCTTTGATTCATCTCACTCAGATAAAATGCTTTATTTATTGAAATTAAAAAGGCTTCTGAAAAGAAAGCCTATATGCTTCAGCTTCAGAGAGTTATCCGTGAAATGATGACTTTAGTGATATTATTCTTTCTCGCTATTTGAAACAAATCGGAACAATAACATAAGTATTTATCAAGTTTTTCATAATAATTTTTATTGTTAAGTATGTTAATTTTTTTGTGATATCAGAAAAAGAGTATAAAATGGATTTTTTAATAACTCTTATGTATACGCATTATACAATAATAAAATGCAATTTTGCTAACAAAAAACTCTCAGTGTGGTAATTGTATGCACATCATCTTCATACATGCAAATCATCATCATACATGCAAAACTTACCAACTAAGTTTTGAGCTCAACTTCTAAATGTTGCAAGCATGAACATGAATTTCTCAGTTCAATAACTATAACTGTAGATTCAAACCAAGAGGAATACATTAAAATAAATGAGTCTTCATTAGGGGTGAAAGTGAACCAAGCCGGCTTGTGAGCTGAATTGAACTTGACTTGTTAACGAGCTCGTGAGTTGAGCTTACCGAGCCACAAGCTTCAACTCATATATTAAACGAGTTTGAGTTCAAGTATGATAAGACTCAGCTCGTTGGCTCGCAAGCTTGCTCGATTAAGTAAATATTTAGGGATGAAAAATAATCTTATTTATTAATTTATATAATTTAGAAGTAAATTCACTTCTATTATTAGATTATATTGATTTAAAAATTTTGAGAAGTTGTAGTTTTCAAAAAAAAAAAAAAGTTTACTGCAGTGCATTTCATATTATTAATGAATATGTTGTTTGCACTTCTCCCAAAAAAATTAAAAAATAAAAGCTTGTCCGCACTAATGTTGTTGTCTTCGATGCTTCTACGCTATTGTTGCTCGTCTTCCATGCTACTATCACTTAAGAAAAAAACATTTTTTCTTCTTTGGTGCTTCTTCTCCAACAAGCTGATGACCGACGAGCCGAGCTTCTTCGGTGCTCTCGCAATGATTTTGCCAATTCGCCCGTTGTGATGTCGAGTGGACTCCCATGAGCTTCAGTCGAGCTCTCAAGCTGAGGACTTAAAGGATGAGTCGAGTTCGAGCTCATTTTCTGGGCTCGATTTGAGCTCGAGCTCGAGTTTGAGCCGGTTTTCTGATTGATGAGCCGAGCTCGATAATGCTCTACTCAACTTGACTTGTTTTCATCCCTGCCCTTCATCAATTGGCATTCATCAAACCTAATCAAGTTCCAAAAGGAGATTAACTTAAGAGATTCCACCAACCCAAATAAGCCTAGTTGCATGTATATGAGTTGTAAATAGCTAATTGAGTAAATGGAGGGTTAGAACTATATTTTGGCAGTGATGATCTCACACATACTTGAATATTTTGATCTTATAAGAATAAAATCAACGCATATAAGAAGTTCATCCTCATCAAAGGCAACCATCTTATCCTTCATCACCTCCCCTTGTATTTCATGTTCAAGATCAACAATGGGAGGAGAAAACAAGTAAACAAAAAGAAGAAGAGAAAGAGTTCATGAATGTAAGGTATGATGCTGGTTGATGACTTGTTCTTTTTAGTTTCCTCTTTAATGATGGATGACTTTTAAGTTTTTTTCTTTTTTTTGGCTTTTATAGACTCTCGTAAGTTATTAGGTATTTAAGACTTTAAATTTGATTGGGGCTATGGTCTTAAGGATCTAACAAGATAGAAGATCATCTAAAGTACAAGTTACTATAGTTAGTTCCTTCACATCCAACTTGCGTTATTTACATAATTGATTTTGTATTAAACATCCACACAAAAAATAAGAATTAGGTTACTATAGTTAGTTCCTTCACATCCAACTTTTGTTAGGTTTCTTATGATTTTTTCTTCATTATGATGTTGCAGATTCACATTTTTTAAAAGTACTTATGTTATGCCTTGACATACTTTATGTTTATTTAATCTATTGAAAATGATTTATTAATGCTGTTGCCATTGGCCTGGTCAAGTGGGCATTTTACAAGTATAACATATAATACCCCAATCTTTGAACATAAGGAACCAAAGATTGAAGAATACATACGGGTGCAAATATAAGTGGTATGGGGAGCCGAGAAGAGTTTTTGTTGCTGGAAGAAAGTGGTAGACATATAATAAAAGGCATGACAGCATTAAAAACCATGCCATCTCTACATCCAATGATCCCATTTTAAATAGGATTGGACAATGTCAACTAACTCAATTTCAATGAAGTCATGCCAATACTAATAATAAATTCTCTCAAGCTTATTCCATCATATTATTTTGTAAGTGTCGAAGCACAAATTTAATGTGGCAGGATTCAATCCCAGGAACTTGGAAATAACAATTAAGGTCTTATCAACTAAGCTAGCGGCACTTACCTGAAAGTTTGAGCACCAAAGCACAAATTTGATGTAAGGAGAATTCGATATCAGGACTTTGGAAAAAATGTACCAAGGTATTTATCTTGCGCGTTTGCATTACAATAGCAGGAATGAGAGATTCCAAACCAGAAATTCCTGGTCTCTTTTAACAAAATCGTGAATCCCAGTGTAAGAAAAACCACAAACTAAAGCCGCAAAAAATAATGCATCGTTTAATAAATAGGACAATTAAGTTCCTCAACTACATAAACTCAAATCCTCATTCAATTTTCCATAATCTACCTATTGTATTTTCAACCAAGTATGAGATCCTAAAGCCGCAGACAACACATCAGAAAAACCAAGAACAATACATGAATTAAAAGTCAGATCAGTGAGTACTTTCGGATAGCCCAATCCGCAATCTGTAAGTATACTGGCCGCGAAATCGCGAAGTTCTCAAATCGAAGTGACAGTATTAAAAGCAATCAAAACTTTATCTACCAGAAAACAATACGACTAAGAAATGACTTCGATCTTCTTACCTGCGGCTGCGGAGAAACAGCTTGCTCCTTATACTTTAGCTCTTGATCCGCTTCCTTGTCAGTAGAAACAGTCGAAAGCGACGCCATTGCAGCGCAAGCCCTAGCTGAAGAAAACGATGAAGTAGTTTTAAAAGAGGATCGAATGCACTTGAAGACTGCAACCGGCGAGCGGAGTGAGGGGGAGAAGGTGGAGAAAGAACTCAAAAACATCTCATGGTGGGTTGAGGGATTTGGTGAATATGGAGAAAGTCTCATGGATTTCCTTGGCCACTGGTTATGAAGAAATGCTCGCCCTGGGTACTGATTCCTGCAAATGGACGTCGGTGGGTTCGGGGAAAAGGAGGCCGAACTTGGCCGGATTGTATGGGAGATTCATCGGTGAACCCATAGCGTCCTTTCGATGTGGAGCTCAGTGCAATTGGAGTAGTACCGGTCTAGGAAACGTTAGGATCTAAAAAGAGCAGATGAGCCGGACCGGGTCTGGCAAATAATATACATTAGTAAATTTTAGGGAACTTAGGGGTTTTGGTTATCAATCAAGATATTTTAAACTCAAGTCTTAAATATATGATGTGTGTATGAATTTAACTTAATTGACCTAAATGTCTAAAAAAAATAGAGACATCTTTTACATCTTAGGACTCTATAATTTTGGCCCTTAATATTAATGTTGATATGTCATAGAAAATCTGCTTGATCGAGCATGAATCTCGAGGTATATTCAAGTTTGAAATATTTGAAATAAAATTTGGGATCATTCAAATTTTGATTTCAATAAACTTATAGTCAAATTGAACATCTCAAGGAGACAAATCCAACGGTATCGAAATCAATCTGATTAGACCCCAAATGAGTTCAAACCAAGGGACTTAAGGGTATTTAAAAGTTTCAAAGTTAATTGGATGACCAAATAATTGATTAAATATTATGATTACTTTTTATAGTATTATTAATTTTTTATTAAATATAAAACTATAATTATTCATTTTATTCATCCTCTTATAGCTCTCAATTTTATATGAAACTAAATTACATTTAAAAATTATAATCAAAGTTTTATAAAAATAAATAAAATATTTTAGAATTTATTTTAAAGATCAATATAGCCAATATAAGTTGAAAGAACTTTTTTAACTAGCTCTTTGACTATAAGCTCGCTGAAATCGGAGTTCAGGTGCTCCCAAAATTAATTTTTGAAGTTTCCAACTAGCTTTTGCCTTGAGATTCGTGCCCGATCAAACTAATTTTTTGATGATGTATCAACGCTTATATTCAAATCATTAAAAATATGTATGCATGAGCTATTACTTGTGTTCAAAGACAAGATGGTTTGACCAAGTATTTTCCTATTTGATTGGATTACATCAAGGATCCACCTTAAGTTCATATTTTTTTGTTTTAGTCATTTGCAAGAGGTTGTACCTTGGTGTATACTTTTTGCTTATGATATTCCTTTTGTTAATAAGACTAGAGAGGGAGTTGAAGGTAAACTTAAATTATGGAGGTCAACCTTAGAGTTTAAAGGTTTTCGCAGATCTAAAATTGAATATATGGAGTGTAATTTTAGTAGCAATAGACCTAGTGAGGGGATTGTAACTTTGGGCTATCAAGTCATTAATAAGAGTACATGTTTTAGATATCTTGAATCTATTATTCAGAGTGATGGTGAAATAGATGGAGATATTATCAGCAGAATTCAAATTGATTGGTTGAAGTGGAGGAATGCATCGGACTTGTTGTGCGATAGAAAAGTCCCCCTCAAACTTAAGGGAAAATTCTATAAGATGGTGGTGAGACCTGCAATGATTTATGGTGCTGAATGTTGGCCATTAAAAGAGAAGCATAATATTAAGTTAAGTGTTGAAGAGATGAGGATGCTTAGGTGGATGAGTGGCTTTACCCTTAGAGATATGATACAAAATGAGCATATACGTGAAAAGGTTGAAGTAGCTCTAGTGGAATATAAGATTAGATAGAGTCGCCTTAGATGGTTTGGTCACATTAAATGGAGGCCTTCCGATGACCCTGTTAGGAAAGTTGAGGTATTATATTTGACTTATGTTAAGAAAGGTAGAGATAGACTTAAAATGACTTGGTCAGAAAATATTAGAAATGATATTTCTTTATTAGATTTAAGTGAGAATTTGAATTTTAACATGACACAATGGAGAAAAAGAATTCATGTAGCCGACCCCACGTAGTGGGACAAAGGCTTGATGTTGTTGTGTATTAGTGGCTGCACAAGGGCCGAACCAGCTCTCTTTCAAGTGCGGCCAAATAGTATTGTGAAATGCTCAAATAGAAAAAAAAGGATAAATTTTTTTGTTAGAATTTGATCAATTGTATTTATTGAAGGTGTGCAAAATATTTAAAATACTTAATTCTTCTAAGAAAAAAATTATGGTGAACAATTAACCACCTTGAGCTCTTCCTTGTTCTACCCCTGGCTGCCAATTTTATCCCTTTTGAGCTTTCTTGTTTATTAGGTTATGCCAATTCTTCTTTGCTTATAGATAACGGTGCTGTGATCTTTTATGCTTTGTGTATGAAAAAATTAATCATCACTTTTGAGGAAGTTTTGAGAAGTTTGAAACCAATATTAATTGTCTAGCAACATACAAACAAATGATAGATTTAATAAGCTTCATTATTTTTCAAAACTAGATTTCTAATTTAAAGCAACCAAATTAGTCTCAGGTAAATTAAAATTTTTATTCACATGGTCTATAGAAAGTCATGTTTTTCAGCATATTGATGAGCACATATAGTATTGGTAGAGGTGCCTATTTATGTTGAAATATTGCTAGTTTAGTGAAGTTTTTTTTTGTGTGTGATTGGACAATATTTATCAGGTATTGTTCGATATTTATTTTGTTAGTATCATTAATATAGGATAATGCTAGACTAGTCCATTGGACCAGTCCAGCTGGTCTATACAGGACCGGCTCATGACGCCTCTCATGTACGCGCCGATCAAACCACCCAATCCAACTGAGCTTTTTAGGAAGGATTTTTGAGGGAGTTAGGAGGAAAATTTGATTGTAGGGGATGTTTAGAGATTTCCTTTTGGATTGTATACATTACATAGTTTATTTTCCTAGGGTTAGGACATCTGGAATTTGGCTGAAATTTGAGATCTCATAGGTTTTTGGGTTCTAGCGGCGTCTAGAGATTTGTGAGAGATAGATCCTCCTCTTGAATAGAGAATCTATCGTATCTTGGTATTTTTTGTTTCTATTTCATCAAATAATATAAATTATCTACTGTTTTACTAGTATTGTTTGGATTCTTGTGGAGAATTCTTGTTGTTTTTCAAAGATTGCTAGGAAATTCTTGAGAACTTCAAGTGTTTCCTATCATATAATACCTGGCAAAATGTTGAGCAAATGCGCGATAAATTTTTAGCCATGCTCACTTAAAAAATTTTCTCTTTCTTCTAAGGGAAATGTAAAGAGAAGGTGTTGTGATTGTGGACAAGAACTGTTAATTTCATAGTGCATGCCAATGCCAAATTTTTTAAATCTGAATTTCTTAATGTTATCTCATGGAAATAGAATGTAGGATTCATGTCACAATTTTATTCCATTATATTTTACTTTTGTTTACTGATCTACTGGTTCATTATAATTGTTTTGTTACACAACACAAAATTATGTGCCCCCTTAACAAAAAGTTTTTGGTTCCATTGTTGCATGAAAATAAGGTTATACTTCTTTTCAATCAAAAGTTTTCAAAAAGATAAGATGGGGTTTTAAATAAATGGGTGATTACAAAACATGGCTAAGCGTTATACTCATCCTTTATCAAATGTTACATAAAAAGTTATATAATATTTCATGATTGTGATTAAGGCTTCGTCTGGACGACTTTTTTATTGCTTCTTTAATTTTTGTATTAAAACTCTGTTTTAAGAAGCAATAAAGAAGTCGTCCCAAATGAAACCTAAATCATCTGCTAACATTGATATTTAATCGCCTAATGGAATCTAAGAAATTAAACTGGAATTTCATGATTATGCATAAATCATATTTGTGCACTGAATTATGTCAATATGGTTGATCTTTGTCATTAAAGACTAGATTGACTGGGAAAAAAAGGATAAAATTAGGAAGAATTCCGTGCCAAGTGTTTGTATCAAAGAAATGAACCAATAAACATATTGAATGATGAGGTTATAAAAGATAATTTGTGTTTGGTTTGGCACATAATAGAGAGTATATTTTGCCAGTAAACAAGAATAGATGTGTGAACAATAGGAAGGAGAAGTAATAAGTTAAAGCTAACATAACTAGAAGTGGAATGCAGGAAGATTTATACAACTTAGGAATAACAACTCATAAAACACTTAGTAGAAGTGATCGCCAAAGAATCTTTTATTGAATTGACCCCAAATATTGGAACAAGGTTAAATATGATGATGATATCCGTTGATTTTGAAACTTTGTTTATTCTGCAAGATTTTTTGTTTTGGTTATTTTATTTTGAAATCACTATCATGGTTACACGTGTTGATGTAATCTGGTGTTTAAATCCTATGATCTTATTACAGATTGATTCAGCAAAATACAAAAGCATCTCATCAGGCTTCGGTGTCCTTCTTAAAGAGCAGGGTGTGAAAGGTTTCTTCAAGGGTTGGGCACCAACTCTGCTTGGTTATAGTGCTCAAGGTGCATTTAAGTATGGGTTTTATGAGTTCTTTAAGAAATACTACTCCGATATTGCTGGACCTGAGTATGCTGCGAAGTATAAGACTTTGATTTATCTTGCTGGATCTGCTTCTGCTGAATTTATTGCTGATATTGCTCTTTGTCCGATGGAGGCTGTGAAGGTTCGCATTCAAACTCAACCAGGCTTTGCAAGAGGCTTAAGTGATGGGTTACCTAAGATTGTCAAAGCTGAAGGGGCTCTCGGGTATAATGCGTGTTTGCAACACTTACTCTTTTGTTGTCTTCTTGGTTATATATTTTTTTAATTTTATTTTATTTTATAAAACTACAGGTTGTACAAGGGATTAGTTCCACTGTGGGGTCGCCAAATTCCTTGTAAGAAAAAAAAAATCCATTCCAGCTCTTATTTTTTTAATTTGTTTCAAGCTGCATTTATTTGTTCATCAATGGATTGTTTCAACTCTATCAACTATGTGAATTCTTGATAACAAGTTGTGTGAAAGGTTTCTTGCTCTACTTACGTATCTTGCTTTTGCACTATCCTCCATTTGCCTCCTTTTATTTGTGATATAGCTCGTTTCATTTGCTCCCATTTAATTACTTCAACTGCTCTAACTATTTGAGATTTTATAAATGGGCTAATTTTTTACATTACATTATGTTAATGGCTGCCGCACGGAGGCCTGACGGCGATGGTCGGGCAAAGGTTTAGCAGTAGTGACCTGGTGGCATGGATTCGTTGGCGGTGGTGTTGGGATGGAGCTCCAGGATTCTTCAAGGCCCAGAGCTCCTCTTCTTTCTCCTTCCTCTTCTCTCACTTCTTCATAAATATGGAGAAGATTCAAGGCAATTTTAGAGTGTTCCATTAGATGGTCCATATTGATTCTCTTGATCATGAAACATTTAATGAGTATTTAAGTGCTTTAGTGATGTCAAAATTGAGTGATCTTAGGCTTCTTGTCAACGGCTAATAGCGTGTATAATTGGATATGCACGTCATTAAGATCACTTTGATATTCATGATGATCACAACTTAGTACTCTCAAAAGAGACCTGCAATTTCTCAAAAGGAAGTGATTAACGACCATTTGTCCTTTAGAATTATATGGAATGTGTTCTCAAGAAGAAATGAAACAGCACATGATTTTTTTTTCTTTACCAATGTCTAAGGTTCAAAATCTATTTCTGTTGATATATTTAAATACATTGCCATATGATTGGCATTGCTAGATGATTGATATAAAACTACCTAACATCCGCATGCAGATACCATGATGAAATTTGCATCTTTCGAGAACATAGTTGAGATGACGTACAAATACGCCATTCCTACACCAAAGGAACAGTGCAGCAAATCTTTTCAACTGGGAGTGAGCTTTGCAGGTGGTTATGTTGCTGGAATCTTATGCGCTGTTGTTTCACAACCAGCAGACAATTTGGTCTCCTTTCTCAACAATTCCAAGGGGGCTACAGTTGGTGATGTGAGTTCATTATTTGTTGTTTTAGGCTTCGTTTGGGACGGCTTTCTTACTGCTTCATAATGCGACTTTCTAGTACAACAATTAAAATTTTTATACTAAAAAGCTGCTTTAAGAAGCATAAAGAAAGTCGTTCCAAACGAAGCCTTAATCTTGTTTTGTTATCACTTTTAATCGTTCATGATTTTAATGGTAATAACCCTGATGCTATCAGGCTGTTAACAAGTTAGGTCTCTCGGGTCTCTTCACTCGTGGTCTTCCTCTACGTATAGTCATGATTGGAACCTTAACGGGAACGCAGTGGGTAATCTACGATGCAGTCAAAGTGTTTTTTAACCTGTAAGCAAATTAATTTGATGTTGCTCTCCTTTTAATATAAGTTTTTCATATTCCTTGCTTTGATTGTTTATTTATTTTGTTAAATAAAGAAAATTCCTACTTGCTGACCACCCTAGAAAAAAATATCAAATAATTTGAATCAATTCCTACCAAAGATTCATTCATTTTCTTTCATATTCCTCCATCTTAAAAGATAAGTTCCTATGTTTTAGTAATTCGTTTTTAGCCAAAACTTACTATTCTGAAATCTTAATTTTGGGTAGCAAAACAGGAGTTATCTTGTAGTGAAATGAATATAGATTTTATTTTGATGTAAGTGTGTTATAGAAAAAGTTAATGGCATGGATGAGGATATATATTCTAAATTTTAGTCTAAATGATTGGACTAGAGAAGTGCTAGCATATTATAGAGATTTAATTGTAAATTTAAGAAAACCATAGTTAGATTAGCTATTTGTATGGATTTAATTAGGTGTTGGATGATAAATAAGAAATTGCTAGTCAGGGGTGTTAATTCTTTTTGGCAAATCAGGTTTGATGTTAAATTGATGTGACCTGAATAAATTTGGCCTAAACCCAACTCTTTTATGATACAGGTAAAAAGTGTTTCTTTAATCCGACCAATTTGACCTGTTTATCATATAGATCCTATAGTTTTTAAGATCAATGAAATCCTGTTAACACAAATGTGACCCATTTAACCTGTTAACCAAAGCCCAAATGATAACAAGGTTGATTTTGGATTTCCAGATCTATCCGAGCCTAAACTTAAAGATTAATCTAGTCAAGATTTCCAACTTGAACATAACCCGAAAATTAACTGGTCAATTCAAACTCATATTTTATGAGTCAGGTTCAAATAAGGTCATTTATTGACACCCCTATTGATAACAAAAATAATCGTGCTTGAAATGATAATGATGAGATGGATGTTTGGCAAGACAAACAATAAGTTGAGTAATATTTAGACTAAAGGACTACTAGTAATAGCATCTTTTGAAGGTAAAAATGATGAAAAATAAAGCTAGGCAATATTGATAAATTTTGTGAATAAGATTTATAAGACTCATCTATAACTCAAAATTTTCCTGCCATAAATCTACATAGATTTGTCTTCTCGCATCATTTACATAAGATATTATGAGCTCAAATCTTCCGCTACAGATCCTGCATATGTTGCTTTACATGCTTGTTAATTACCTTTTGTCTTGCACTCATTACCCATTACTGATGGCTGAATCTGCTCTCAGGCCAACAACTGGAGGAGCAGCTCCGGCGACGTCCTCTAAATGAACCTCAGCTTAGCACATTTATTGCAGTCTTTCAGGCATGAAATTCTTTTTACAGATATTTTTATCATATATATTAGATCCAAATTATGCTTGATTATTTTCACTTTTTCAGCAGCCAACTATTTCATATTTGTATTTTTCTTTTCATTTTTGGATGGTTTTCATCATCCTCTCGATGTAATAAAAAATAAGTTGAGTAGTGACACTTCAGTTTCGTTTGAGGTGGCTTTCTTAATGCTTTTCAAAACATTTTTTATTACAAAAATTTCTAATTAAATAAATTTTTGTAACTAAAAAACTGCTTTAAAAACAGTAAAAAAGCTGTCCCAAACTAAGCTTTCATTGCAGCAAAAGTATGGTTTGGAATAAGTGATGCTATGTATTCTTCCTTAGTATCTTATATAAATTTAAGGCTTGTTGTCCCAATTAAGGTCATCTCCTACGAGAAATTATTTTGTGCGGACACCGGACCGTCCATAGATGAATCAGAACACGCTATGTCGCCTAGTATACAACGATACACAGCTGCAGTACACAGGAAAAAAGTTTGTGGTGGGTTTTGATTGGCCTTCGGAGAGCGCCGTTTCCGCACACCCTTAGAAAATGTCTTTTTTCATCACTCGTACTTGGATTCGTACTTGATATACTATTGAGATTATCATTAAAAGATTTGTTAGATATTAGTCCAGATTTTATGTCACTAGTCTGCACGAAAGAAGCCTTAAAAAGCCTAAGAGTGAGGAGAGCCACCGAGGGATTTTCACTTGCGTAGGAACGACGTCCGGAGCAGAGGTTGAGGTAGCGCTAGGCCAGGCGCAATTCTGCCTTTATGCTTGTGTTGCTCAAGTCAGACAAGATCAGTAAGAAGTATTTCTTGTTTATTATTCGGTGAAATCTTGTTCACCATAGGAGCAGATTTGTGTCATAGTGGCACATATTAAGTTTTTTTGTCTCTTGATCATATCGATGCAAAGGTTCGAGATCGACAAGTTCAAGGGGGAGAACGATTTCAGCCTATGACTGATCTTTTCAAGATGAAGGCTCTATTGGTTCATCAAACCCTTGCCGATGCAATTTTTGAAGAAAATCTTTCTGCAGTCACTGACAGGGCCAGGGCTAGGGAAATGCAACTGAAGACGCACAATATCATCCTTCTCTCTCTTGGTGACAAAGTGTTGAGGGAGGTTGCTGAAGAAGGTACGACATTAGAGGTATAAAGGAAGTTTGAATCAATTTATATGAAAAAGATCGCTTACTAATCGACTAATGTTGAAGAAACAATTATATACACTTCAAATGGAAGAAACCAAGGAACTTAGAAAGCATTTGGATGATTTTAATAAATTGATTCTTGACCTCAAAAATGTTGATGTGACAATAGACGAAGAAGATCAAGGGATCATACTCCTCAGCTCTCTGCCGAAGACATGAAAACATAGTGGACACTATGTTGTATGGGAAGCAAACATTGACAATGACGGAGGTAAAGTTTGTCTTAATGTCAAAAGACGTTCAAAGAAAATCTGAACAAAAAGAAGATAATAGTGGCAGCATTTTGATTGCTAGAGGAAGATTAGAATTCAATAGGAATAAGTCCAACAAGAAGTGTTTTTTTTGTCACAAGAAATGACACTTTAAGAAATATTGTCCTAATTTGATAAAAATGCAAGGATTTGGACTCAATTCAAAAGCCAGCTTAGCAGTAGCAGCAGACTTGTGAGACGGTTAGATTGATTTAGATGTTTTGTAAAATTTTGACTAAGTGGAAGATTGTTAGATATTAGTCCATATTTTAGGTTGCTTCTTTGTACTTTCTTGTAGTTTCTTTGGTTTGTGTTGCCTTTGCTATAGCCTTTTTTGCCTTTAAATAAGTGCAATAGGTTGTAATAGGTTTATGCCATTTCAATAGAATTTATGTTCACTTTCTTTTCATCTCTTTCTCCCTCTCTTCAATAAGCTGAAAACTGAGCTTCTCTTCCTCTCAAAGATCCTACAAGATTCTTTTTAGTATATCCAAGCCTCTGACCATTGGCAATCTCAGTCATATTATATTTCTACATTGCGAAGACCTATTAATTCCTCCTATAAATGACAAAAAAATTTGTACCCATTGTACACATTATGACATAAGATTTTGTTCTTTCGAAGTTTGTCTTACATAATATTGAGATGAATATGCCTTATTTCATTCTAATGATGCCACTTCTTAATGTTTTAGCTCAATTATCTTAGGCCCTTCTCCCTTGATATCAAGCTCATGAATATTATAAACAACCCTTAATTATATGTTGTTAACCTCTTTATATAAGGGTGATTCTTAAGCGGTTCTTACTTCATAACAAAGTCTTCCATGGCATTTCTATATATTAACCTAAAACTATTTACGTAAGGCAAAATGACAATCCCTAATAAAGAGTGTTATTAGGCTTCATATCTAAAATTAGGGGTGTCAATATTTGGAATTTTTATTGCGTCCTCCCACCTAACGTAGAGATACGTCCTCCCAGAGCTAAAATCGCGCTAAAAAATGAGAAATACCAAGCAAATACCGAGCAATACCAAACAATAGCGAGGAATATCATCATGTGAAGACCAATACTGAGTTATACCGAGCAATACAAAAAAATATCTAGTTTTTCCTAGAAAAAACTCGGTATTTTTTTGTATTGCTCGGTATTGCTCGGTATAACTCGGTATTGGTCTTCACATGATGATATTCCTCGTTATTTTCAAATAATACGTAGCAATACCGAGCAAAACCGAGTTTTTTGGCGGTAGGAGGACGTATCTCTACGTCAGGTGGGAGGACGCAATAAAAATTCCAATATTTGATACGACCCGAAAACCCGACTCAAACCCAACCCAAAAATTTCAGGTTAGGGTTAACCTGAACCTGAAATGGGTCGGGTTTGGGTTCAACATTTTGACCCATTTCAAAAATTGGGTCGGGTTCGGGTTAACCCTTTGACCCGAAATTGACCCGAAAACCTGATTTTGACCCGTTTTTTACCCGAAAAAGAGGAGATTGACATGTTTTTTACCTGAAAACTAGTAATTTTTTTGTTGGAAACAGATCATTCGGGTCGTGTCGGGTTGACCCGGACCCGAAGCGGGTCGGGTTCGGGTCTGGAAAACCGATCTATTTTCAAAAATGGGTCGGGTTAGGGTTAACTTGAATAGTGCCGGGTCAATTTCGAGTTCGACCTAAATCCGACCCGTGACCCGAAATTGACACCCCTATCTAAAATGAACCTTGTTTAGTCTCCCAAATTATTTGGAAGAGATCTCTAGGACTTTTTCTTTATGAGTTTTTTAATGATATTCATGAAATAATATTAAATTTGTTAGCCTTTGTGACTTAATAATCTCTCTCTCCAATGGATAGAACTCTTGCCTTTATTTTAAGCCTTCACTATAAAAAAGTCATCAAATACCGGTAGAAATTCTAGCAGCAAATTTTTTATGATATTTTTGGCGGCCTTATCAGCGGAATAACTGCCGGTTGTAGGCTATGATCTAGCATAAGGAATAAAATATATTATCTTTAAAGTTTCTTGTTAATAAGTGGCTTGGATTGATTGGAGAAGTGGTTGACTTGCTTAGAGGGAAAAATTACGTCAGCCAAATTTATTATCAATTTTTAAGAGATATATAGTTAGAAAAAATTCAAATGTATAATACAATATTACGTAATAATTATATTGAACAATATATCACATTTTTTTATAATTCTATGAAAAAGTTATTGTTAATTATCTCATGATCTCATCTATATATAATTTCTGTCATAACTTTTTTCTTCTTTGAACAAAGAAATATATTATATATATA
>NW_021319048.1:795882-825287 GCF_001605985.2 Dendrobium catenatum
GCCGGACACCATTGTCGCAAAACCGGACTGAACTTCTCTCTCTCCGTCGCCGTGAGTGCCTCCGTGTCTTTCGCCAACTCGATCAAGATATCGATGGGATCCTCGTCCACCTCCACGATCATGCTATCGACATGATCATGCCCTGTCTCTAACACCTTGGTAAAGGCAGTATTTTAGTTGTCCCTGTAGCCTTTCCTGCTTCTTTTCATTTGGTCTATGTTCTTTCATTTGGTCTCTGTTCTTATAAAAAGACTCTTTTGTAATAATGAGAGAGATTGGAAAGTGACCTTTTCTTCATTGGTTTGCCTGTGTTGGTGTTTTGTCTGTATCCTGAATCCTCTTGATTCAGGTGGTGGTTCCTGTTCATCTCTCTCTACAGAGAGTTATTCTGTTATCTCATCCCGTTCAAAGAATTTCTGTTTTACCGAGGAATACTTTGTTCTCTCTTCTGGCGGGGTCAGTGGATCTGATAAAACTGGCGAAAGTGACCTTCAATGAATTCTTCCAGATTCCGATGACTGCGAGAGATGAAAAATGGTGCACGATTTGGCCGAGGGGCTTGAATCGATCTTTAAGGAGTATACCTCCTTCGTTGCTTCATGCGGTGAGTGATTTTGTTTCTTATGACGTAAAAATTTCACTGTTTCTTCGAATTTCTGATTTGAATTTCGTCGCAGGGAATCGGCAGACCTACATGCCGTTCTTGCCGCCATTAACGCGATGCAATCAGGACTCGAAATTAACGAAACTGTGGAAGAAAGCGAAACCGTGCACAGCTGGAATGGAAACCGGACAGGCCGTCGTCGGCGGTGGAGGCCCGATCGCCGGAACTCCGTCGTGGAGGGCCTTGCGAAGTGAAGCCAGCGGGATTTCACGGAATGGTTACGGAGTGGTTTTTTAGAAATGAGAAATAGTTTTAAGTGGTATGTGTGTAAATAGAAAACTTTAGGTGTTAAATGAGTAAATAACATAGTTTTACGTGTTATGTATGTAAATAGAAAACTTTTGTTTGTAAATTAAACTAAACAAAATTATTAAGTGATTTTACAATAAATTAAAATAAAGTCTTATTTTAAATTATTTGGACACAGGTGAAAGTTGATTGCAACAATTATTTTAGAAATTTTTTTGGGCTTGAACGAATTAAATTTTTTTTTTTTTTAGATGTTATATCTCTCCAACACTAGCGACCCACTTTTAAGAATGGTGCTCTGCCATTGGATTTTGATGTCTTTGTGCATTTTATCGTAAGCTTATACACTTTTATATGTTAAATCTTAAATCTAAGATCATAGTTTGAGTCAAAACACTCAAGTTTCATTTGTGACCGCTTTACTAGTACTTTTTAAAGCAGCTTAATTTGATTGGTTTATCATATAGACCCTTGATATATCATTAAAAAATTATCTTGATCGGGCATGAATCCCGAGGCAAAATCAAGCCGGAAATTTCAAAAATTAAATTTGGGATCACATGAACTTCGATTTCATAAAACTTACAGTCAAACTGTGCGTCTCGGAAATACGAACCCAACGACATCAAATTCGACTCAATCCGAGCCCAAATGAATCCAAATCAAGGACTCGAAGCACTATTTGAAAGTTTGAACCACAATTTGAGTTACCAAACGGTTTCCAAACATAAATTGTTATAATCGAATCGAGTGGCTCGACAAGACGAATCCAACGAGCCCAAGATCACCAAATACCGACATCGTTAAGACCTTCAAATAGCTGACGAACGGTATACGATCAAGAAATTTAATATCGGTCGTCCACCTAACTACTCCCCATTTACCCCTGATCTCTCACCTATAGAAATATATAAATAGACCCCTCATTTATCTTAAAAGATGACACAAGAAAAAGAAGAGAATGATATGAGGGAAGAAACTCCTCCTCGACCACCGCCAAAATTTCGCCCGACGCCCAAATAACGCTGGAATTCTGTCCGATGTCTAAGTGACGCTGGAAATCTGCCAGACTTCCACGGGATACCGAAATTCTTCCCAACGCCCAAGTGACGTCAGAATTCCGCCCAACTTCAACGGGACGCCAAAATTTTGCCCAAGTAACATCAGAGTTCCGCCCGACGCCGAAACTCCGCCCAAGTGACGCTGAAATTCTGCCCTACTTTCAAACAACGCCGGAATTCTATCCGATCTCCAAGTGACATCAGAACTCTGCTCGACATTGTAAATGGATTTCAATTCAAAATTGAGTCATTTTAATATGACTGTCATAACTTTTACGGACGAGTCAGCCTCTTGTATCTCAAGCAAACACTAGTGGAATTATTTCAACTGGGAATGACCTCGTGATTTTTTCCCTTTCCAGGGTTTTTCACGTAAAAATCCTGATGTTCTTTCATCTTCTGTTTGTGTGATGAATATCCATACAACGCTAAGACGAATATTTTCTAACTCTATCGCCGCATATATTCTAGCCTGCAACAACCCTATAGTTAATTAAACCCAAATGATAATATGGTTGATTTTGGATTTCCAGATCTATCGAAATCTAAACTGAAAAATTAATTTAGTCAAGATTTTCAACTTGAACAGAATCCGAAAATTAACTGGTCAATTCAAACCCATATTTTTATGAGTCTGGCTCGAGTCAGATTATTATTTACACCTCCATTGATAACAAAAGTAAGCGTGCTTGAAATGATAATGATGAGATGGATGTTTGGCAAGACAAACAATAAGTTGAGTAATATTTAGACTAAAGGACTACTAGTAATAGCATCTTTTGAAGGTAAAAGTGATGAAAAATAAAGCTAGGAAATATTGATAAATTTTGTGAATAAGATTTATCAGACTCATCTATAACTCAAAATTTTCCTACCATAAATCTACATAGATTTGTCTTCTCGCACCATTTACATAAGATATTATGAGCTCAATTTTTCCTCTACAGATCATGCATATGTTGCTTTACATGCTTGTTAATTACCTTTTATCTAGAGATGGAGGTCAGAATGATCATAATAAGCTACAGATGTCAGAAGGACCGTAGTCGGCAGGAGACAGAGGTCCGAAAATACCATAATATAAGGGTGGTACTCCGAGAGAACTCTTGGCATCAAGTGGTGGCCCGGCAGAAGTTCGAATCTCAGGTTGTGGTCCGGTAGAATTCTAGGCCTCAAGTGGCGGTCCAATAGAAGTCTGGGACTCAGGTGGTAGTCCGGCAGAACTCCATAGTCAGGTGGTATCCTGGTGAAGCTCAGGGCCTTAAATAGTGGTCTGGCAGAAGTACGGGTATCAGGTGGTGGCCTGGTGGAGCACATGGTCTCAAGTGGCAGTCCAGTGGAAGTCCGGGCCTTAGGTGGTGGCCTGGTGGAGCACAGGGCCTCAAAATGGTGGTCCAGCGAAGCAACGACATAAGGCGGTGGTCCGACGGAGGTGAGGGCCTTAAGAGGTGGTCCGGTGGAGGTGAGGGCCTCAAGTGATGGTCCGGCGATGGTCGAAGAGGAGTTTCTTCCTTGTCTTCCTTCTCTTTTTCCTTCTTCTCTTCTTGCTCCCCTCCTCTCTCAAGAGAAATGATTGGTCTATTTATAGAATTATGGAGTGGCATGACCCGTAAATAGGTGAGAGATCAAGGGCAAATGGGGAGTGGTTGGATGGACGGCCTATGTTGAATTCGTTGATCATGGATCGTTTGATGGACATTTAAATGTCTTAGTGATGTTGGAATTCAGTGATCTTGGGCTCGTTAGATTCATCTTTTCAAGCCGCTCTATTCGACTATAAAAACGTTAAGTTTGAAAACTATTTTGTAACCCAAATTATGGTTCGAACCTTCCAACAACGATTTAGATTCATTTGGGCTCGGATTGAGTCGAATTTGGTGTCGTTGGTTTCATATTTCTGAGTCATTCAGTTCGACTTCAAGTTTGCTGAAATTGGAGTTCAGATGATCCCAATTTTAATTTTGGAAGTTTTCAACTTGATTTAGCATCAAGATTCGTGCCCGATGAAGATAATTTTATGATGACTTATCAATAATATATTAAGGTAAAAATATCGTCTTCATATTTTTAATATATAAATAATTGTTTATGATTTTACCAATTAAGGTTTTCGCTTAAGGAAATTTTTGTTCGTAAATTAATCTAAACAAAATTATTAAGCGAATTTACAATAAATTAAATGAAGTCTTATTTTAAATAATTTGGAGACAAAGGTAAAAGTTGATTGTAACAATTATTTTAGAATATTTTTTGGGCTTTGAACGAATTTAATTTAAAATTTTATTTTTATTTTGAGATGTTGTAGCTCTCCAACACTAGCAACATACTTTAAGGAATGGCGCCCTAGCATTGGATTGTGATGTCTTGTGCATTTTATCGTAAACTGATACACTTTTATATACTAAATCTTGAATCTAAGATCATATAGTTTGAGTCAAAATATTTAAGTTTTATGTGTGACAGCTTTCTTACTGCTTTTTAAAGCAGCTTTTTAATTTATGTACTACAAAATTGCTTTAAGAAGTAAGAAAGTTATCCCAAACAAAGCATTAATCATAAATCTAAAATTGGCTATGTAGCTAATCACCTAAGTTATTTCAAATTGGTTTAACCTTAAAAAAATAACAATCATATATTAATCTAGGATTTAAAATAAATTATAGAGGCTTCATCTTATTAAAGCTGATGAAGGCAATAAACATAGTTCCTTCTTAAAATTATACATATAATTTTATATTTAATAATAATAATGCATGTTTATGATTACTATGAATATTCACAATTATTTAAATTAAAAAAATCATCTCTATTAATCTAAGTAAATTTACTAAGATATTATGAGCTCAAATTTTCCTCTACAGATCATGCATATGTTGTTTTACATGCTTGTTAATTACCTTTTATCTGGTGATGGAGGTCAGAAGGATCATAATAAGCTACAAATGTCAGAATGATCGTAGTCGGCATGAGACAGAGGTCCGAAAAGACCGTAATAGAAGGGTGGTACTTCGAGAGAACTCTTGGCATCAAGTGGTGGCCCGGCAGAAGTTTGAGTCTCCGGATGTGGTCCGGTAGAATTCTAGGCCTCAAGTGGCGGTCCGATAGAAGTCTGGGACTTAGGTGGTAGTCCGGCAGAACTCCGGCGTCAGGTGGTATCCCGGTGGAGCTCAGGGCCTTAAATAGTGGTCTGGCAGAAGTACGGGTATCATGTGGTGGCCTGGTGGAGCACATGGTCTCAAGTGGTAGTCCGGGCCTTAGGTGGTGGCCTGGTGGAGCATAGGGCCTCAAAATGGTGGTCCAGCGGAGCAACGACATAAGGCGGTGGTCTGGCGGAGGTGAGGGCCTTAAGTGGTGGTCCAACGGAGCAACGACGTCAAGCGGTGGTCCGACGGAGGTGAGGGGCTTAAGTGGTGGTCCGGTGGAGGTGAGGGCCTCAAGTGGTGGTCCGGCGATGGTCGAGGAGGAGTTTCTTCCTTGTCTTCCTTCTCTTCTTGCTCTCCTCCTCTCTCAAGAGAAATGATTGGTCTATTTATAGATTTATGGAGTGGCATGACCCATAAATAGGTGAGAGATCAAGGGCAAATGGGGAGTGGTTGGATGGACGGCCGATGTTGAATTCGTTGATCATGGACCGTTTGATGGACATTTGAATGTCTTAGTGATGTTGGAATTCAGTGATCTTGGGCTCGTTAGATTCATCTTTTCAAGCCGCTTGATTCGACTATAAGAACGTCAAGTTTGAAAACTATTTGGTAACCCAAATTGTGGTTTGAACCTTCCAACAACGATTTGGACTCATTTGGGCTTGGATTGAGTCGCATTTGGTGTCGTTGGGTTCGTATTTCTGAGTCATTTAGTTCGACTGTAAGTTTGTTGAAATCGGAATTCAGATGGTCCCAATTTTAATTTTGAAAGTTTCCAAGTTCCAACTTGATTTTGCATCAAGATTGGTGCCCGATGAAGATATTTTTTTGGTGATGTATCAATAATATATTAAGGTAAAAATATCGACTTCATATTTTTAATATATAAATAATTTTTTATGATTTTACCTATTAAGTTCGCTTAAGGAAATTTTTGTTCGTAAATTAATCTAAACAAAATTATTAAGCGAATTTACAATAAACTAAAGATTCTATTGAAAGTAATTTAGATATAAATTAATATTCTCAAAAGCGATCACCACGGGTTTGTGGAGCACTTGGTTAGAGCGTAATTCTCAAAGCTTTGTTGATGGCCCTGGGGTCGAGAGTTCGAGCCTCTCCCACCCAACGTAAATTAAAATTTGACTTCAACTTTTTTAATAGATAA
The DNA here is from genome assembly GCF_001605985.2 of Dendrobium catenatum. Taxonomy (NCBI): domain Eukaryota; kingdom Viridiplantae; phylum Streptophyta; class Magnoliopsida; order Asparagales; family Orchidaceae; genus Dendrobium; species Dendrobium catenatum. The sequence goes on from NW_021319048.1 coordinate 802,168, forward strand.
ATAATTGTTTATTATTTTACCAATTAAGTTTATCACTTAAGGAAATTTTTGTTTGTAAATTAATCTAAACATAATTTTTAAGCGAATTTACAATAAATTAAATGATGTATTATTTTAAATTATTTGGACACAAAGGTGAAAGTTGATAGCAACAATTATTTGAGAATGTTTTTTGGGCTTTGAAGGAATTTAATTTTAATTTTAATTTTACTTTTTTTTTTATCATGAAATGTTATAGCTCTCCAACACTAGCGACACACTTATTAAAGGAATGGCACCCTGTTATTGGATTGCACGTGATGTCTTGGGCATTTAGGCTTTATTTGGGGCGGCTTTCTTAATATTTTCCTAAAAGCAACTAAATAGTTCAAGAAATTTTTGTACTAGACGCTGCTTTATAAAGCAATAAAAAAGCCGTCCCAAATGAAGTCTTAATCGCAAACTTATACACTTGTATTTGCTAAATCTTGAATCTAAGATCATATAGTTTGACTCAAAATACTCAAGCTTTGTTTGTCCAGCTCTTTAGTGCTTTTTAAGGCAGGTTTTTAATTTTTTACTACAAAATTACTCTAAGAAGCGTTAAGTAAGACGTCCCAAACAAAGCATTAATCATTAGGTCAAAATTGGCTATGTTGCTAATCACCTAAGTTATTTCAAATTGGTTTAACTTAAAAAAAAATAACAATCATATATTAAATGAATATCTTCTATGTTATCTTAGAGGTGTCAAAATGAATTTTTGTGTTGGTTTTGAGTCATACTCGAAATTGACTCGCTACTAAAAAAAATCAAGTTGAGAAGGGCAGCCGAGAAGGGCCAACAAGCGAGCGAGCGTGAGTTGCGACTGGGTGAGCACGAGCAGGACGAGCGACGAGGGTTGATTCGAACTCGAAATTTTCGATTTTGATTCAAGTCAAAATTTTGAGTCATGTCAAATATTGATATCTCTATGTTACCTCAGCAATTGAACCTTATCATTTTCGCCTTGAAATGATTGTGCTCCCAAAGCAAACCTACACCATCCTACATAACCTCAAAAACAATATGAATACCTCCATGTTTCTAGGACAACAACCTACTCGTCCTATTCATTAGTTTACTATGCATTAAGAACAACTGATTGACAACCCAAAACCGTCATGAGGCCTCAACAACTTTGCCTACACTCTCGAGAATGTGCGATCCAATATATAACAAGCTTATTGTGTTCGATGCATAATTTAAATTCGCAGCATCCTTTATGTTATTAGTTCTATTATAAAATCACCCTGTTGTAGGTCTGAATATTTACAACGATAGAGAGATAGAGAATTTAACATCTTAGCTTTACATTAAACCCTAAACACAAAAAAGATGAGTACAAGAATTGTAATAGACATTAGAATTTTTATGTGAAAAAACTTCAAAAAGAAAAAAAGAAAGGCTTGGTAATGTAAAATATCATGTGAATGAAAATAATTAAGCTAAAAACACTATTACAATAACTAAGATCAAAACCGAACAAAAAAAGATCGAAGAAAAGACGCAATTGTAGGAGCCTAAGTTCATAGTTTTAAATATTTTAAATATAATTTAAAATTTGTTTTATAATGAAGAAAAGACGTGTATGATCAACTATGAAATGATTAGGGAAAGATGAACCATTAAAAAATGAGTTGTTGGAACTTTTATTTAATGTCCATCAACTTCTTCTTTTCCTCCTTTTTTTCTATTATTAAATTTTTAAAAAAATTAGTCTTGTAATATCTATAAATATGAGCTGATATATATTCTAATTTTCAAGTTTGAAATTAAATAATTTACTAAAGAAGTGCTATACATTTGTGTGGTGCTTAGTAGCTTCAAACCGGATTTAATTTTTGAAGTCTTCAACTAGTTTTTTGCCTCGAGATTCGTGCCCGATCAAGCTAATTTTGTGATGACGTATCATATATATATATTGGAATTTGAGAATGATGATATGTAACTTCTCTTTAAAATTTATTTTTAACTTGAATGATGAGTCTCTCATGATAACTTAACATTTAATTGTTTAATTGTTCCATTTGGATGGCAAATTTCTTTTCTTTTTTTTTAGTTTTGAATGAGATCATATTAAATTTAATTTATGGAGATTTATTAAGATAATTAAAATTAAAAAAATTCTAGAGAAAAAAAAATGAGGACGAAGTTGGTATATTTATAAATAAGTAATTGTTATGATAAATATACATATATAAACTTGCTTATATAATTTTTTTAGATTGATTTTTCATTTTTGGTAAAATAAATGCAAGAATTATATATCTTATAAGGAAAATTTTATTTTATATGTCTAATTGTACATTATTATGGCCTAAACATAGAAAATGTGATATGTTATATCAGAAATTCAGAAGAGATTTTAGACAACTATAGGGTGTATTGAGGAAGAAGGGAGATATGCTAAAGCTTAAAGGTTTTGCATTTTGATTTCATGCCCTTTAATTATTCCAATGGGCTTATTTATAGCATATAAGGACACGCTTTAACCTAACAGTCTATTAACAACATAATACATACTAATTACTCATTATATTCTTTGTTTTACAAACATATAAATAATTGGATAAATATTCCCGTTATTCATTTTCTTGAAGAAATAAAATTTATTTCGGATAAAATTATCTCAAAATTAGCGTTAACATATTGCATTTGTTGATCATATAATAAACTTCAAGCCATTCAAAGTTGGATTAAATTAATTTAAATTTTGAAACTGATTTGAATTTAGGGTTCAAACTTTATTCGTTCAAACCTAATTTGAACCGATGTTTGAACATCCGTTCAAACCTTATTCAAAATTCATTTAAAATAGCCTCATTTCTTCATCTCTTACATGTTTGTTGGAGAATGTATCCACGAAGGTGCCAACATGAAGTTCACGAGGGTGGCTAGTGAGTAGGCATCGATGACATGTGAAGAAGAAGAAAAGTTCACTTTCATTGCCTCGCAGAGTGAATGCATCAACGGGAGCAACGATGCGTTAAGGAGAGTAATAATTCATAATAGGAGCCCAATGTGGGCAAATTTCGACGATAATGATGATGTGTGAGGATAAGATGGTTTACAATTACTATTCAATACGGATTACATTAATGAGATAAATATGCATATAAACAAGAGGAGTTCTTAAAATGAGCTTGATTGGGATTTGGGAAGGCATAATAAGAGAAGTTATCAACATTGATTGGACTGACGACATATGCAAAAAATGAAATTTGCATATGAAGCTCATTGGTGAAGGAATTCAAATATTGGCGGTTTGTAACATAGCTTATTAAGGATGACACTATGGAATGTATATATGCGAAGGTGCGATTTGAATCAGCTTTAAATAAATGTTCAAATTTGAACTAATTCTAAATAATTTCATTTAAGACATACTTTGATATATGGAATGCGAATATAATAAAAAGAAAATTGTATCCTAAATAAATATTAATGAACAAAAAAGGCATGCATGCATCTCCTTCAAGAGAAATTATTCTGTGCGGTCAACCAACGATGTTCGGAGATGAATCAGAATGTGATACATCACTTTTTTTGTTGTTTACCACTATATACGGGATAACGTGACATATTCTAATTCGCCTCCGGATCTTCCGGTGATCACAACGAATAATTTCTATTCCTTCAAAAGAATATAGAGTCAAATTTCTCTCCTATAAATATATGAAATATTTTAGTCGCATATTTAGGTTTTAAGGACTACACGATAGAACAGTTAAACTTCGCGGTGTCTGGTTTCCATTCGATTAGGTCTAAGCGACACCACGAAAGCAATGGAAGTGGAGGCGGTGCCGGCGATTGTGAAGACGGCACACGAGGCGCTAGATGACACTCGTAGAGCATTGGAGGAGATCGCGGCGAAGATTCTCTTCATCAAGAAGGAAGGCAAGCCCAAATCTGAGCTCCGGGAGCTCAGCACCCAAATGTCCCTCTTGTTCATCACCCTCCGTCAGGTTAGGGTTTGTTTTTACTGTTTAATTCTTGTTTTTTCAACTTCTTTAAGTCTGTGTAGTAAGGATTATTATAATATACTGCATGTATATGATGATTAGTAATATAAATTGGTTCTCCTCTGATGTTGAGTACCCACCCATACCCACCCACGAGGCTATGGGCGTACCCATACCCACCCATGCCCATTGGGTATGGGTGGGTACGTGGGTGGGTGTGGGTATGGGTACCCAATGCAGGGCTCTGCTATATACCGGATAACATGGCATATTCTAATTCGCCTCCGGATCTTCCGGTGATCACAACGAATAATTTCTAATCCGGAATATAGAGCCAAATTTCTCTCCTAGGAAATATTTTAGTCGCATATTTAGGGTTTACTGGTTTAGGGACTACACCATAGAACAGTTAAACTTCGCCGTGTCTGGTTTCCATTCGATTAGGTCTAAGCGACACGACGGAAGCAATGGAAGTGGAGGCGGAGCCGGCGTTTGTGAAGACGGCACAAGAGGCGCTAGATGAGACTCGTAGAGCATTGGAGGAGATCGCGGCGAAGATTCTCTTCGTCAAGAAGGAAGGCAAGCCCAAATCTGAGCTCCGGGAGCTCAGCACCCAAATGTCCATCTTGTTCATCACCCTCCGTCAGGTTAGGGTTTGTTTTTACTGTTTAATTTTTGTTTTTTCAACTTCTTTAAGACATTGTTCAGCTATGTTTTCCTTGCGCCGGCTGGGAGAAATATCTTTCCGGCACTGCTCGAGCGGGCGCAGTCAGACTCTGCTAACAAGAAAACTCGCCAAACAAAGACGCCTTTTTGGTTTCTACTACTTGTTCCAGCGTCTGTAGACCTCAATACTGCTTTGCTTTAGAACTCATCAGAAGTCTTTCTTAAGGGGGCAAACCCATTTTTATTCCAATATCATCCGCCGTCATATCTTTTTCTTCGAAAGAGTTAGCTTGGTTTGGACTAATTGTGTTCTGTTTGACTGATTATTTGTTTGAAGTTGAACCGAACCATATTGGTGGAAGAAGACCGCATAAAAGCTGAAACAGAGAGTGCAAAGGCACCGGTGGACTTTACAACGTTGCAGCTTCATAACTTGATGTATGAGAAGAATCATTACCTGAAAGCCATAAATACATGCAGAGATTTTAGGTCGAAGTATTCTGATATAGAACTTGTCCCTGAAGAAGAGTTCTTAAAAAATGCACCAGAAGATATTAAAGAAAAAGTTCTGGCTAGTGATGCAGCTCATGATTTGATGCTGAAAAGATTTAACTATGAGCTTTTTCAGGTATTTTGATCATTGCTTTTTTAAATCTCTATAGTTATTTCATTATCAGTAGTTTGTATATTATTGATCAGCAAAAATCCTTCTTAGTAGTTTAGAACTTTATACTCAATCAAGAAAATAACTCCTTATTATCATTCCTTGCACGAAAATCATGAAGTCATCTGAGTATTTCTACATTAGATTCAGATATCTTTTTTAAAATTATTTATGAGTTAGTTATGTTAACTGAAAAAAATGCATTTAAGATATTTAATCTATTAGTATTGAGCATATAGCCATACTTGATTTAAGGAGATATAATTATGTCATAGCTATTTAAAAGATAATCACCTGGTACGAAAGGAGACTAGAGATGAAAGAATTTATACTGTGAAGGCATTCAGAAAGTCATGCAATTTGCCTGTTCATTTTCTTTTTTGGATGTGAAATCCCAATGCTTTTCTTATACTTGGTGTGAGTAACTTATTTGACTTTATTGTTGTGGCAAATTGATGTCACACAAGAAAGAAAGTTTATATTGTTTGAGATTTATTTCACTGATTTTATTTTAAATTAGGGCTTTATATATTTTTTTTTCAGTATGAGTTATTTCTTGGATAATTTTAGGCTTAAATTTGAGTGGGATTATCTTCTCTTTGCAGCACTTTTTTCTTAAAATTTGGCTCAATTTATTGTAATTCAACATCAGATCTAAATTTGAATCAAAATATCTTTGCTTTCTTCTTCTCTACCCTATTGACTACACTACTATGAGACTTGCATTCATCTTTTCCTTTGCCCCCTTCTCTCTTTTTCTTTGATTCTCCTATACATGTTAATAGCACAAAATAATATGTGCTATTGCCCACGGCATAGTATAGCATGCTTTCTTCACTATTAATATAACAAGGTGCAACTTAGCAAAATATTACACGTTAAGTGTGCTATAAATGTGCTATAGCACATGAACACATGCCATATTCTTCTTCATTTCTTTATTTGTTTGTTTTTTGATTAACTCATTAATTTTTTTAAAACATTTTTTTTTGCTTAAAACATATTTAGATATGTTAGGGTTTCAACTCATCTAACTATTCATGCTTTTCATGGTTCTTGACTCCTTGCAAACTTCAGTATTCCATAGAAATGCAAAAGCCGGGAGAAATGAGCGGCTATTGCTACTACGGAGACATGAGCTGTTGATCCAAAACTAGCATTCGTTATTGTTATTTCCCAAGTTGTGCTATGAATTTATGTTATCAACGAGCCATGGGAATGAGAGATTTTGAGGCTAGACGGAATCAAAAGTATTGCAGACATGCAAAAGATGCACATCAATTAAGATCCAAAAGGAAACTTTAAGCATTCTCTTTCCTCTTCCTCATCTTTGAAGTAACTTTACACAACATTGCATTGATGCTTGTACACTCCCCTTTATAAGCAACAATTATTTATTTTCTTTATTTATTTATTTTTAAATGCATTTTCTTCTTCTACCCTACTAAGAATTTGATGTAGTGGATCGTCGAAAGAATCGACCTGTAAGAAGGATTTAATCCCAATCCAGGGAACAAGAGGAACACAAGCTTCAAAGCTTTATAAAAGAGATAATATTCATTCCCCTTTTTCTACTACAATGCATACATATATAACCCATCTATAGAATATTTTAGAGAAACTTGTAACAAACTAGATAAGATATTCCTAAGGAGAACTATTAGCTATAATGTTCCACATCATTCTCCCCTTGCGTCAAAAGAGCTCGACTCCGTTCGAGGCTCTTTATTGGGAGGGAGGTAGAGGTGGACATCCCAACCAGATCCCTGGGTCGAATACTTTGCATCTCTGATGCATACCCATAAGACCAGAAGCTCCATAAAATTTAAACACAATAATACTTTCCAGGTGGTCCAGATGTTGTTTGGCCTGGCAGGATCCAAAATCAGGATAAGCATATTGATAATGCCAAACAAGGGCACTTTCTTAAACTTCTATGCTCGATCCATTAGTTGTTTTAGTGTATAACTGCATGACAGGTTCAGCAATCTGCTTCCAGTCAAAGTCTGGCACGGGTACACATGTCTCCCATTCCGACTCTTGATTTTGCCTCATAAAGAAGCCATGTTCAGCCCCAAGTGCAAGTTTGCTTCAACCATTCTTTACCACTAATAAGAAATACCAAGTTGTTCGGATCTCTACCCAAGCTATTGAGGATGCTTATAACTTCAGGAGTAGGCTTGCTTCTTGCTGATAGATGTTTGAGGCATCATGGTGCCATTATATTCTAAAAGGATAGCTCGATTTTTGGTTCTCAGGTATGCTGAAACAATGTGCTCAACAGAAAGTCTTCTAAAATTGGGGTCAAGTGCAATGACCCTGAAGCCCAAACAAAAACCAATGTCCAAGCACCTCCTCCAACCATGGTCCCGGCACGTCCTTCCCAAGTCCTGCAAGAAATTATTAGCCCAATAACCAACATCATGAGTACTTACATAACGATAATGTTTCTCATGGAAAAGCTGTTGCTCTTTATAACTCATTGCCAATGATGTATCCAATGCTTCGGCCACTGAATCTACAATCCAAGGGTTGATACGAATAGCTCCACTAAGTGATGGTGAACACTCAATGAACTCTGAGACAACTAGCATACTCCTTTTGGGCTATGATGCATCAAGCTGCAACAGTTTATCCAATCTCTCATTTCCTTGTCTACAAATAACGTACTCACAAGGGATGAGATTCATGCCATCTCTTATTGCAGTAACATGACAACACTCAGCTTCAACATAATAAGCAATTCTCTCGTAGAGCTGGAACGAGCTATCGATGAGAATGATAGGTTCATAGCATGGCCTTCCAAACGTCATTAATTCTCTTAGCTGCTAAATATGTCTCTTGCACCTCCTGAACATCTCGTCCTTGGCCTTTGGCTGTGTTTGCAATTTGCACCAAAATAACCTTTCCACCTCCACCCATGGCCTCCAACCACTTGTTGTAAATGATCGAGTTTGGCTTCACACCAAGGGCTTTCATTTCCTCAAACATAGTGAGTGCACCATTGAAATTTCCAACAGCTCTATAAACTCCAAACATAATAGCAAATGTAGAAGGATCAAGACGCCATTTTCCTTTGCGCGCTCGATCAGCAAGAGTCATCTCCACATTGCCCAAGCGGCCATAAGCCTCGATTGAGTAAGTGACGCCCTCGGGATTATATATGAATTCTGGCATCTTCTTGAACCACTCCACCATTTTTTGCATCACTTCATAAGCTTCATCCAGCATTTCAATTCTCCCATGTTTGCATAAGCTACTAATAAGGGCGTTGATACGGTGATCATTGCAAAACACCTCCCAGAACTTTGCTCCGTTCTGGTTGCCGTACTGGCCGCCCTGAGCATGAAGAATTTCACACATCTTCGTAGACTGGTGGTGAGGGTTTGTATCTCTATCTTCACGTGGTCTTGGAGGCCGCTGGGCTGATTCATACCCAGCGAGGCATTCTCGTTTGGCACTAGGTCTGTTGGACAAAGCGTGAGTGTCTATACCAACCTTCTCTTCTCCCTCAGCGGAAGAATCACGTTGGAGCGGATCTGGAGGCGAAAGGGGCCCGTCGAATCGACCTTCCTTGACAATGTTAATATCCGCTGTAAAATCTTGCTGGAGGGGAAACGTAGCGGGCAGAACTGAAGGCGCAAGCGGGGTTGGGCGTGATGGAGGTGTCTCTCGCAGCATGGTCGGGAGCTCTGTGGTCGTAGGCGAATCAGATCGAGAGCTCTATGTTCGCGGGCGAATTTGATCGGGAGCTCTGTGTTTGCGGGTTGGAAATGTAAGGTGGGGGTCTTGCTGGAATGTCCGAGCTTGATTTAAGTGCGGTCATCTGCGGAGGTGGAGGAGGTCGATTCAATGGAAGCGGGCCGATGGGCTCAGGTGATACCCGCGGGAGCAGAATCGATTCGAGGCCGAAATACACTCGAGAGGCGGAAGCGGGGGTTGAACATTTGGGTGAACTGAGACGAGTGCAGGCTCTCGGGTCGCAATATGAGCGGTGGTTTGAATCATTGGCAGTGGTGGGAATAGAAGAAGATGGAGGTTCGGGAACACGGATCTGACATTGAAGCAGAGGGGGGTCGCGCAACTGGAGCGGAAGTTCAAGCAGAGGGTAATCGTGGGCGACTGCTGGTTGATTGCGAATATGTTTGCGATCTCGTGAAGCGGACGAGAGGAGCGAAGACGAAGACGACAGTATGGTTGCCGACGACATTCGCATTCTCCTTATGGATCGAAGGTTTCTGTCTATCCGATCAAAGTTTCTGTCTACCCGATCAAGTGATTCATTCGCTTGAGCTTGATAAAAGGCAATCCGGCTTCGATCATCGTCTACAACCCACCTTTGGTGTCGATCGTCTTTGACCACCCTTGTTATTCTTCGGCTTCAATCATCGTCGACAACCGACCTTCTTCTGCAGTCCATCGATTTTCGCAAGCTCCAGGCTCTGATACCAATTGATGTAGTGGATCGTCAGAAGAATCGACCTGCAAGAAGGATTTAATCCCAATCCAGGGAACGAGAGGAGCACAAGCTTCAAAGCTTCATAAAAGAGATAATATTCATTCCCCTTTTTCTACTACAATGCATACATATATAACCCATCTATAGAATACTCTAGAGAAACTTGTAACAAACTAGATAAGATATTCCTAAGGAGAACTATTAGCTATAATGTTCTACATCAGATTTGTTGTTTGTTTAATGATTAGTTTTGATTGTTCTAATTTGGCTGATTGCTAGCAATATTACTTTTTTATATTGTCGCCTTGGTTCAATTATTGTTATTTATGTTGTTTAATATGCCTAACTATTATCTTATTGTAATTCACTTTATTACATTCATTACCTAAAATAAATAGAAAAAAACTTGGATTTAGACCATTCTTTTAAGAAAGATCGAACATACAAATATTGTTTTGGCATAGGAAAATGATAACAACTGTGTGATTTTTTGTGTGGCAAATTTACAATTGGAAGAGTTATTTCCTATAGATAATATTTGGTTGGGACTTGGGAGTTTTAGAAATTGCTAATATAATAGTTTCTCTCAACGCTTAAAATTTGAGAGAATATGGGTAAGAAGGATCTAAAAAACAATATAGTGAAATGCACATGACAATATGGATGAAGAAGATATTTTGATGGGATGGATGATGGCCTTTTAGATATATGCTCACTAAGGAGTTGTCATAGATCAAATTCTTCAATTCGAAGCATCAAACGTGCTTTTATGTTTACTATTCTAAAGGGAAAGGACAAACAAATACAATATCTATTTTGAATTTTGAGGAATTGGAGGAAAAAAAAGGAAAAAATTAAAAAGAAGTGGATGCTAGGAGGAAGGAGATGAGGGAAAGAGAAATTCAGATGTTTTGTTGATTTTGTATGATATAGACGTGCTATTGAATGCGGTGAAACATGATAACTTTTTGCTATAGGGGAGGTTTTTGGTCTTGGATTGAAACATCCAATCTACCGTGAGGTGTATATTTATTATTTGGAACAAGGGTACATCTCACAAAAGTTGTTGCTATTTGATAGAGAAGATTCTCTTAAATATGGTTGTTTTAATAGTTGATGCTTGGGTATTTTGCTGGGAACAGTTTGGTGAATTTTTTGGTTAATTGGCTAAGAGCAAACACATCTATAGAGTCAATTGATGCTATCTCTTATGCAAATATTGTAATAAATACGTTTTAAATATTAAGTATATCAAAGGTTTGGACCATATCAAGTCCTTCAGGTAGTAATTGATAATTTCTTAGAGAATGTTTTGACTACTTAGTCACAATGATGCATCATTTCAATTATGTTGCACTTCTATATATTTCTTAATGAACATTGTGTTGTCTTATTGTAGGGATATATTGTAGTGGACTCTATGCGCTACATGTTATTTGAAGTTGATAATGAAAGATAACTTGAACAAGAACTAAGGAAACATTTTGAGAGAGCTATTGATGTGCATAATATCATTTATGATAGGCCAAAATTACTTGATTTGATGAGAAGATGCACCAATCATACATTACTAATTAAACTGATTTTAAGATTCTGTTAGGTACTGATTTTTAAACATTAAAGCAACTTCATCAACAAAAAAAAAAAAAGAATTTGATGAAAATGCTTACATGTGAATAATTTGTGTTGGGTTCTTACACTAGGAAAATGAGCCAATCAGATGATGAAGCAATCACTACCAACTAAGGGTGAAAATGAGCCAAGCCGGCTTGTACTTGACTTGCTAACGAGCTCGTGTGTTAAGCTTATCAAATCACGAGCTCGAGTTCAAGCTCAAAGTCAAGCTCGAAAACTAAACGAGCTTGAGTTTACTTTTGATTAAACCGGGTTCGTCAGCTGACGTAAATAAATTAAATATTAAAAATTATTTTTTGGGTGAAATAAATATTACAATTGTTATTCTATTCTTATATATTCTATAAAAGTGCAACATTTAAAAGAGCTGGACAACAGTGCAGTTTTTCCAAAAAAAAAAAGGCTGAAGTTTGTGAATAAATTATTATTTTAAGCTGCTTTCTTTTTGGATTCTTCTCCTTTGTTGCAAAGTTTTGAACTCTCCTCTTCGGCAACTTGAACTAAATACTTTTGCCTTGAAGTGTTGGTCATTGCTGTCGACCTTCTTTGACATCATTCCTGAGTTCTACCGCTGCTTTATCCTCTCCATCTTTGAGTTCGTAGAGAGATGTCTGTATCCTATGATAATCTTCCCAAGAACCAGCAACCCATTCTTCGGCTTCTCTGTTAAATGACCCATGCTTACAAAGACACTTCAATTTCGTAGAATGATTTTATTGCATGAAAATCCATTATAGAGTTCATTTTTGTGCTGAGAAAATTAATGGAAGAATATATAAACAAGAAAGGGTTTAATGTGTTATTATTGCTCTTTAAAAGGCGTATGATCTCATACCAGAAGAATTTATTCCATGTGCATCAAGAAAAAAAGGTGCGTGCTAAAGTTATGTTGAACTTATTTAACATATGTGTGATGAAGTGTTGGCCAGAATTATTGTATTTTGAAATGATTTTTTTTTTTTAAATTAAAGTAAGATAATATTAAGGATCAACTCTATGTTGATATTTTTCTGTACTAATGGAGATAGTTTACTAAGGAGACTTTTATCAAAATAAATAAGAAGCTAGAATAATGGAGGATTTTTTATTTTGAAGATAAAAGGGCTTAAGATCATTAAAATAAAGGTCAAATATGTGACATGCAATTTAAGCGGGTGTAAAATTAGTAATTTATTTATCAGTGTTATCAATGATCAAGTTGTTTTTTGTTTAATGTGCTAAAATATATTGGATAGATTGTATAGATGAATGGGGATAAAATGAGGATATAACTTCTAAAAGTTAATACTTTTTGATTAAATGATAAGTTCCTCATGAGTATCATATATTTAAAGAATATAATTTTTTCTTTAAAAAATTATAAAACTGTAACTTGATTGACTATATTGATTTTAGTGTTGTGCGGTGGGAAACAATTGCATTTTCTATTATTTATATCAACTATTATTACACACTTGAAAGAAGTTGTTTAGTTGTGCAGATTAAAGAGCACAAGGAGTTGTGAATCCTTGAATTAAATAAATCATGCATTCAGCTTTGCTTATTCAATTTATCTGTTTGCTTTCCTGTTTCATGTTATGAATCTTCATATTGAATGTACCTATTTCTCTGTTGATTAATTGAAATATAATATTTTATTTTCTTAGAAGTTTGGATGATTTTCATATGTTAGCTTTATTTATTTGCTGATTGCCTTCCGAAGCAGATTCCAAGAGAAATGTGGCACTATCAGTTTCTAGATATAGCAGATGCAGAATTTCTTTAGCATGGCATCATCCTAAATTATTTATTCTTTCAACATATAACTTTTTTAAAACTATAATTATAACCTTCTCTCCAAATATTGGTTCCTTGGGCACCTGCTTTAGTTATAGATTCTTGGTTGTGTTTTAACGTCTTTTTAAATATGATTTCTTTAGTCTCTTCTCTATGCTAAGCAACATCTGTCTTTTTTGAAGAGGAAAGAGTTGTGCAAGCTTCGTGAGAAGTTGGAGCAACACAAAAAAAGCCTTGTAGAGACCATAGCAAGCCGGAAAAAATTCCTTTCAAGCCTACCATCACATCTGAAATCTTTGAAGAAGGCAACGTTACCTGTACAGCAGCAGCTAGGGATTCTGCATTCCAAGAAGCTAAAGCAGCATTGTGCAGCTGAGCTGCTGCCACCTCCTCTTTATATTGTTTACTCACAATTATTGGCTCAGAAAGAAGCTTTTGGTGAGAAGATTGAGATGGAGATCACTGGAAGTGTAAAAGATGCTCAAACTTTTTCTCAACGGCAAGCAAGCAGGGAAAATGGTAATTTGAGGGATGTTAGGGTGGCATGAATATGATTTTCGTTCCATTTATCTTTCTTCCTTTCTCATCTTGTGCTAGTACTGAGTCTCACTTAGATAATGGTATAACTTCAAAAGGGGAGTAGCTCATTTATTAGTTTTTCATCATAATTTATTTTTTTACACATGACCAACTAATCTATATGATGAATCTTTCAGAATTCCATGACAACATATTAGTGTGATTCAGGTACATCAACTAATATAGAAAGCATCCGGTTGGATGATGATGCACCCGACGAAGAGGAAGATGTTCAGAGAAGAAGAAAGAGACTGAAGAAGAACCTGCCTAAAGAAAATGGAGACCAAGGAGGAATACAGCAAACTCATCCACTCAAAGTTTTTGTCCACATTTTTGAAGATGATCTCCAGCCTAAATCTCCAAAGCTTATGTCCCTGAAGTTTGAGTATTTAATAAAATTGAATGTTGTATGTGTTGGGGTTGAAGATCCTGAGCAAGCTTCTGATGAAAATATTTTGTGTAACCTTTTTCCCAATGACACTGGCACAGAACTTCCACATCAGGTTAGCTCTATTTTTTTGACTAATTACTGAGAAAATAGCAAACTTTATTGATGCAATAACGTAGTTCCTTCAATCCATAACTTACCTATGAATTTGAATACTGAATTTTACCTGTTGTAGGTGATTATAGTCTACGAACATAGATAAAGATGGTTTAGGTAAATACATCTTAGGGAAGAAAACACATTAGATAATGGAAGACAATGTTAAAAAAGGACAAATCAAAGGTGATATAGCTACAAGTTATGCAATAAGATACCCAAAATGTATTTCATTCCTAGTAGTTAACATGAATGAATGGAGAGGGAAAATTCATCAAGATAGCCCTAATTAGCTGAGATAAAGATGACGTTGCATGTTTCTAGATAAGAGGCGATGGTTGTTGCTTGGTTAAAAACACACTTTCTAGTTCTCTCTTCTTATGTTGTTTGGAGTTGGACTCAACAAAATAATTGTCTATCAAGCTGGCATGATGGAAGTTTCTTATTGTTGTTAAAAGCAAGGTTTTAAAACTTTGATTTAGTTTTCAGCAATCTCAGAAGTTTCAGTTTTTTTGTGTTTTAAACAGATTTAGACATTTTGGTGGCTAGTTTTGATCTTCACATTTGGTAAAATTTCAGGGGAAAAATAATACTACAGTAAAAATATTTGTTTATAATTGTTAATTAAAAAAATGTGAACTCCCTGGTTAGTCTAAGAATGTAAAATATATATGCCAATGCCACTGCATGCCTCGATTAATCTTCAGGATAATTATCATATTTTTGTTATTTAAGGTCATATATTTTACCATCAATAAAATTTAAAGCTATTTTTTATTATTTTTGTAAATTAAACTTAATTAATGTTCTAGTTATGAGTAAGTCTACAGAATTCAAATAATAATTATTTATATTATTAAATAGTTTTAGTAGTTTTATGCTATTATTATGTTGAATTATGATAAATTTTTTTGTTTTTTTGATAATTTTTAGGTGGATTAATTGTTGTTTATTAATTAATAATTAGTTTGTTGGATTGGTCCACTAGACCGGTCCAATCGGTCCATACAGGACTGGCTTACGGGCGAAACAAGCAGACTCTTCCGCTACTCCTGCACGCGCCGAATGATCCACCCACTTCAATAGAAGTATTTAGGAAGGATTTTTAGGGAGTTAGGAGGGAAATTTGAATGTAGGGACTATTTAGGGATTTCCTTTTGGATGATATGCATTAAATAGTTTGTTTTCCTAGGGTTAGGACATCTTGTATTTGACTGAAATTTGAGTGATGAGGACATCGAAGATCAACGGCTACGGTCGTGTCTATTTATTTTGATGTATTTGTTATTTGTACTTTTCCATTTCTACCCTCACTTGAGGGCTTTGTTTTATGTTTGCCCTAGGGGTAATTTTGTCTTTTTATTTTCCTTGAAAGTTTGAATTTCAAATTTGAAATTCAAACTTTCCATATTTGCAAAATTCCCAAAAAGGAAAGTTTTTGAATTGATCCAATCCAAATTTCATGACATATGGAATTATTAATTTTTCATCATAGGTGGTATCGGCTCAATTGGAAAGCGCTTAATCCCTCCCTAATCTCCTTCTCCCCTCTCACCATGCCGCCGGCCCCCATGAGGGATTTCCCCCCATTGATTGCTCCTTTAATGCCCCATCCTATTTGAAGTTGAAATTAATTTCAAATAATTTTTCTCTCCTAAAATTTCAAATTCTGAAATTTATTTCAGGATTGTGAATTAATTCCCTCCTCTCCCCTCTCTAAGCCACCGGCCTTGCTTGGGATTAATTCCATTTTTTGGCATTGATCACATGAGTTGGGATTCAAAATTCAAAACCTAACCCCAAAACCCTGCAGTAAATTGCTGTCCAGCAATTTTCCAAGTAGAAACTGCTGTTCGGGAAGCTCCAACCAGCCATAGTGCTGCCAGGTTTTGCTCTTGTCTGCTGACCAGCATTCCACGCATCGTCCCAGAGAGTTTTGCAACCCTGTTTTTTGGTCCAGCTGATTGGCGAAGTCCTGAGTGCCGTCTACTACCCAAGGGTTGTCAAAGTGCTGTCCCAAACGGCCAGAAAATTCGTGGCGCCGTCCATCCCTCCCCAAACACTCAAACGATCACGTCGGAGGTCCTCATTTGTCTTCCCTTGGTAAACTTTTCTTCCTACGTTTATATCTTCCTAATTCACCCTTCAAGTGTGGTTATATTTGGAGTCACAAAGCTCATATCAAGCTCTTCACCGCTAAAAGCCTAGTAATTAGAAGAGTTGTGTGAGGGATCTTTCATATCCTAATCTTATTGTTAGTATTGGAATTTATTATTGGAACAATCCATGTATGCAATGTTGGATTACGATGGCTATCTTTTGAACTCAACTTATATGCATGTGAATTAACCTAAGCTAAGTACCACTTAATATTTATCTTATCGTTCAATTCCTCATAAGATCTTACTTATTATGACCTCTAAATCTAAGCGTGCAAATGTCATTAAGCAAATCATTTTCGCATGGATTGTTTCACATTATTGAGATTCTTAGATTATCACATACTGTTTTTCTTGTTTTTCCTTTGAATTTGTGAATCTTTCTAGCTGATTTCATCAAGATAGTTATGTTTTACTTGGGAATTCCAAGTATTTCCTACATAGTCACCTGCCTTAATGTTACTTTAAATAAGTTGTTTTCCACATACATGTATGAAGTAAATTGTGACTTGATGGGTTGAGCTCGGTATTTCATTTTCGAGAGTCAATGTATGAAACTTGTTGGTCAGTTTTTACCAGATTAGGACCTAATTTTGATGAAAAAAGATATATGCTTAAAAATAAAAATGATGTGCTGCTTCTGATTGACCTGACTGCAATTGATCCAAAACGGGTGAAACAGTTGGTTTTGGCTAAGTACATAAATCATGGGTAAAAGCGTTGTTCTTTAAATGTGGTGCATAGCGGAGTGATGATGTTGCTCTAAAGAAGTGGGTATGCATCATAAAGTACCGTTTGGGCATTTCAAACATGAATTTGTACTGCAAGACCTTGTCTCTAGGTTTTTATGAAAAAAAATACGATGGCCATTTTACCTATCGTACATGTTTCTGGTCTTCTCTTGTGACAACAATTTTGCTTTTTTATGCAGACAGCTAAGCTATATGCTGGAGATTTTGTAGTATTTGGTGATAAAAGTACTCGACCATACATGTGGGCACAGCATTTAGCTGGCATGGATTTCTTGCCTGAGGTGCCTCCTCTCCAACAACATAGCGAAAATCTGAAGACTGAAGCGAGAAGTGCCAATGTATCTTCTGGACTCTCTCTTTATCGTCGTGAGAACCGAGTGCAGACTGTTTTGCAAAGGATCCGTTCTAGGAAAAAGGCTCTTATGGCTCTTGTGTGAGTCACTGCTCTGTTAGTTTGTATTCTCAACTCTCAAGACATAACATTAGGGAATGAATTGCTTTTTTTTGGTTTTATGGACGAGTATCTTACTATACCCTGGCAGATAATTTCTTTGATCCACTTGGTTGTTCTCAACTTTAAGAGTGATTCTTCATGCAGTTTACAAGGAGACATCAAGAGCTTCAATGCAAGAAGTACTATTAGATTTTTAAGGAATTTTATTTCATTTTAGATTGTGATTTTAAAGGTTTATGTTAGTTTGGCTGCCGTGGCTTTCCCATGTAATGTTATCTTTGGTGTGCTTATTTTATGACTCGTCATATTTGAAGGTTTGAGGTCTTTTTTGGCTACAGGGAGCAGCTCAATTTCTTGGTGAAGCTCAAATGGCCCTTGTTAGATAATGAAAATGTTCCCTGGGCCTTGCACACCCCTCTTTGTAATTTGCAGCAATGGTTGCCAGTAAGACCTGTTGTTGATTCCTCAGTATCTGCTGTTACTGCTGAAAAACTTGTAGGTTCAGTAGGCCATGAGCTTGACAGAAGATCAGTTCCTCCATCAGAAATAGAGAGTGCAAGGGAAGATGGGGAACTTCCAATGGCACTACCAGCTACTGTATTTCCAGATGATTCAAGTACAAAGATTTCTAATGTTTCTTCTGACCTTGAGAGTTCTAGAAGCCTGACTCTGATTTCAAAAAACATCACACCACCCAAGATGGTCAAGTCGTCAAGTTTCGGTCGGCATGAAGATGATTTGGATCTTATACTGGATATGGAGAGTGATGTGGAGGAGAAAGTGTGCATTGAGTCAGAAACCGATATTGTTGGTGCCACAGAGAAACCATGGGTAGACCATGCTGCAAGAGAATTCCATTTAGTTCTGTGTAGAAAGGATGGAAACGAGCAGATGCTAAAGTTGGAAGCTACGGTATTTGCTGCACTCATCTTTCTCTTTTTCTGCTTTTGGATTGCTGAACATTCAATTTGAAAATTTCAGGTCAAGATCAGTATAGAATACCCTCTCAGGGCCCCATTTTTCAAGTTAAGATTATCACCAGATGGTTCTCAAGATAGTTTTGAATGCTTTAATGAACTTCGCGCCATGGAGTCAGAGGTTTGTCATAATCAATAATTACGGTTATCTCAGGTCGGGTTTTCAAGTCATTATATTTACTTTGAGATAAATACAATATATGATTAATCGATCAAATCTTATATTTCATTATCTCAAATTAAATCTAATGACTTGAAAACCGTTTCTAAGATCTTTTATTGAGTTTTCTTACGCCCTTATTTGCAGGTGAATCTCCATATTCTCAATATTTTGTCTGTTGACAGTGAAAATTACGTTTTAGCTCACCAAATTCGTTGCTTGGCTATGCTCTTTGATTTGCATTTTAATACAGCACATGAAAAAAGAAAAAGTAATTCTGTGGTTGATGCTGGACTTTATATACCATTTAATGATAATCTACTTGGGAGGGTTGTGAGAGGTAGGGATCGCAGAAGGATGCTTTCTTGGAAGCGCGTTGGAAGAAATAATCACAGTTCTTGTTGAGTGAGTTCTTTTATCATCCTTTATAATTGAATTCAGTTAATTTTTTGAAAAACTGATGGATGCTAATGTTCATTAGTTGATGATATATGTGCTTATAAAAATTGAACTGTCATTTTGTGTGATGCAATGCTTCTCATTCTTTGCTTGGTCAAAATTTGTTAATGTTTGATGTTATCCTTTTTAAAACTGGTTTCATGCGGGATTTCATGAATCATACACTGTGAATCTTTGATAGGAAGAAACTTAAAATGTCATGTTAGTCATAACGATGGTCTTGAAAGATGACATTGCTTATTCCTTAGGAACATGAATCACATGTGTGATAGTCATAATAGAAAGGTTGTTGCTTACCTTGATATTTAAAATTTAGATGAAGGCTTTGTTTGGACAGCTTTCTTACTGTTTCTTAAAGCAGTTTTTTAGTACAAATATTAAAATTTTTGTATTACAAAATTGCTTGAAAGCAGTAAGAAAGTTGTCCTAAACAAAGTTGAAGTTTTAAATAGTGGTTTCAATGTATTATAGTTTAATATATCTCTGAACTCTTGTCAAAGGTCTTTGATGGAATTAGTGGTGAAACAAAATAGCTTGAAGGAAAATCATGTATAGTTTTAATTGGGTGCTATGCAAAGATCCAAAGTCTCTTTTTTATTGCATTTTGTTTTTGATAGACATCTTAGATACTTGATTTCAAAATCAATAGTTTTTCTTTTGTGTTAAGATGGTGGTCTGCAATGCTTTATGGCTCAGAGTAGTGGCCATTAAAAGAGAATCATAAAATTAGGTGTTGCAGAAATGAGGATATGCTTAGGTGAATGAGTGATTTTACTACTAGAGACAATGCAAAATGAGTGTATACGTGAAAAGGTTGTTGTTGCTTTAGTGATAGATAAGATCGGAGAGAGTTGTCTTAGATTTGGTCACATGAAACGTAAGCTTTTCAAGGACCCGGTTAGGAGAGTAGATGTATTAGATTTAATTTATACTAAGAAATGTCTAAAAAGATTTGGTTAGAAAGTACTTTTGTCATTAGATTTAAATGAGAATTTGACTCTTAATAGAATATAATAAAAAAAATGATGCATGTAATCTACCTCAGACAGTGATATAAGTCTTTATTATTGTGATTTTTGCTATATTGAGTAGTGCTTACCAATGAAGAGATTGTGATATTTTTTGAATGACACGATGAACAAATGTGTTTGGCGTGCAGTATTGAGGATTGAAATCTTAATTCAGGTGGAGATAAATGTGGATTTAGGCCAGTTGGGGTCTAACTAGGGGTGTAAGCGAGTTGAACTTGCTCAAACTTGGCTTGACAAAGAGCTTGTGAGCTGAGCTATCGAGCTGCTTGCTCAAGCTTGAGCTTAAATTCGAGTTCATGTATTAAACGAGCTTGCAAGATGGCTCATATTACACATTTGTTCAATTTTTTTTCTTATGTAGTATTTTGCTCGAGTTCACCCTTTGAGCTTGACATGAGCTCGAGCTTGAGTTTTGTACGGCGAGTTCGAGCTTGGCTCAACTCATTTACACCCTTAGGTTAAACCATATAAAAGTTGCTTTATACAGTATTTTATTAAGTATCCTACAATATTCAATGGATCATATAAACGTTGCATAATATTCAAAATTGCATTAGTTTTTTTAGTCATAACTCTTAAATTGATTTTGTAATTAATTCGTCATGATATTCACCAGTTGATATTTATTTCTCCTAAAGCTTTTGTTCATCCCAGCTCATTATAATTTCTGTTCATTTGTAACACTTCGAAAATATTTGAGCTTATCTAACTAATTTTAATTTTTTACCGAAAATCTGTTTTAAGTATAAGATAGTTCTTTCAAACAAAGCCTAATACTTTGGTTGTGTTAGCTTTCTTATTGATTCTAAAGTAAATTTTTAATATAAATTTTAAAATTTTTATACTAGGAGAAATTTTAAGTAGCAGTAAGAAAGTTGTTCCAAATGGAATCTAAGGCTTCGTTTAGGATTGATTTTTAGTATAAATTTTTTTAATTAAATAATTTTATATTAAAAAGTTGCTTAAAAAAGCTGTTAGAAAGTCTTTTTAAATGAAGTTAAAATTTAGTATATATATATATTCTAATCAGTTGATTGGAAGATTGATGTTTGTGTTCAAATCATTTGAGTTGACTTTAATTAGGGGTGTTAATTTGGGTCAACGGGACGGGTTCGGGTCGAACCCGGAATTGACCTGGCACTATTCGGGTCAACCCGAACCCGAACCATTTTTAAAAATGGGGTAGGTTTAAGGATCCGAACCTGATCCGATTCGAGTTCGGGTCAACCCGATCCGACATGAATGACCCAGGGTTGACTCAAAATTGCTAGTTTTCGGGTAAAAAATTGGGTCAATCTCGGGTTTTCGTGTCAAAAACGGGTCATTCTATGGTTTTTGGGTCAAAAATAAGTTTTCATCACTTTGGGGTCAATTTTGGGTTGAATTTCAGGTTGCTGGGTCAACTCGAACTCTAACTCTACCCGATTTTTAAAACGGGTTGATTTGTTGAATCTGAACCCGACCCGTTTCGGGTTCGGGTTGACTTGAACTCGGATTTTCTAAGTTGTGTTCGGGTCGTGTCAAAAATTGACACCTCTAACTCTAATCTTATCTGTCATGGAGGAATTTTTATTGCCTCCTCCCACCTGACGCATCTCTACGTTCGGTATGCCGTGATAACGCGACACATGGCAGCCAACTTTACCCATTTTGACCCGACGCTAGCCCATATGCTTTACTACGTTTATAAAATTATTCGGGTTGGACCGTCGTGATGTATATGAGAAGGGCGGGAAAATGAAAAAATACGCGGCTTTTACCTCTGGTATTAAAACTTTCTCTGTATTAAACCTAAGATGTTCTACAGTCTCTATGGTTCCCAAAATTTTCATATACCTGACGTAAAGAAATCGTTCAGTATTTTAGGAGATGGAAGGATCGACTAAAGGTTCCGGTTTCGAAGACTTATTTTTCTGCGAGGAAACTCAAACTTTAAGCTATGATGAAGCTTTTTCTGATGTAATATTAGTAAGTATTTTATGTATACTGTTTGTTTTTTTCTACTTTTTACTGTTTCGAACGTTGGTTGTAGTAGTGTGAAGATTATCCCGGAGAATTTCAAAGATGGCTGTGTGACATAATTTACACTATGAAGATTTTTTTAATTAAGTCGGTATTCTATATTTTAGATCGGTATACGTTCGGTACTGATTATAATGGATAGGTAAAATGTTGACACACAGTTGTACCGAGCAATACCGAGCAATACAATACCGAGCAATACCGAGCAATACCGAGCAAGAATTCCTTACCTCGGTATAAGGTCGGTATTGAGTAGTATATATCGGTAAACGGTCGGTACTAATTACAAAAAGGTCGGTATAATTCCGGTTAGCACTAATACATATCTAAATAATATTAATACGTGGAAGTGGCGATCATTCATATAGTAGTCGGTCCCGATTTGTATATACCTAGTTAAACTGCAAAAACCGCTCGGTATCTCGGTATCAAATCGTTTTAAATGTCTGGATTGATATTTAGATATAAATATAAGCTAATATGGATGTTTGAATATTTATTAGGGTGTTTACAATTGCGAGAAAGAAGCATATGAAAAATATTGTCAGTACGCGCATTCAAATGGATTTAGTGTTCGGAAAGAACATCACCATTTCTGGCCAAATACAAGGTTAATCAAATCAAAGGATTTTGTGTGTTCTAAAGCAAGTTTCAAGAAGGAGAATGAAAGTGGTACTAAGTTAAAATATCGAAGATCAAGTACAAGAACAGGATGTCCAGCCATGGTTAGATTTTCGGCGAGTAAAGATGGGCTTTGGTCAGTGTATAAATCTGTAGAGAGTCACAATCACGAACTGGCT
>NW_021319048.1:827306-852415 GCF_001605985.2 Dendrobium catenatum
GTCATAAGCAAATTCAGCCCTATACAATGGCATACTAGAATGCCAGTCCAAATATCGATACCATTTAATTGGTTCTTGTTGTATTAGAACTTCCATATATTTACAAAGATACATTCCGCAATCGACGCTGTTATTTTGTGTCGGCACGTTTCGAAATCCTTTGATTGGCCATGTCGTTATATCAATGTCGAAGGCGTCCTCCGTGTCTTTGTAGAAATGAGAAATCTGGAAAACCAAAATCAAATTAACATAGAATATTGATAAGAGTAGAAATGATAACAAAAAAATTCGTTGTTACTTACAACTTCTGGGAGTATCGCTTTATGTGTCTTCTTCGGTAACGAATCATAAAACTCCCACCGTTTTTTTAACAAGTTGCAAAGTAGTAGGGTCCAATGTTTTTCGTATATTATAGGAACAAAGATCAAATTTATACTCCTGATAATGTTTTTGTCTATATTAGATACGAACGTTCTTGTGTTCGATTCATTGTATTGTTTGTAGTATAGCTGGTTAAGAAGATATAAGATGTAGTGTGATTAATTCGAACATGGTTAAACCGAATAAATACCAGAATGTTAACTACTAACCCAATGGAAGCTTAAAACAAATAGAAAAGGTTGATTACGATCAGGACATACTGCTTCCTTCTGCGTTAATAAATGACCAAACGCGTCTATGTGGTTATTATCAAGCTCTTTCGACATTAATAATTCATCCAATTGGCTTCTATATATTGCTATAATTCCAAGCTCGAAGATAGAATCGCTCCTGTATAAAAAATCATTATCAAATTGGTATAAAATAGACTACTCAAATTGGTATAAAATCAAGTACTCAAATTGGTATAAAATCGAGTACACACTTATACTTGAATTGTTTAAGGCCATTATTAATTATGAGGCGTTTATCTTCGCTAATTAAAGCTCTGCCAGGGTAATATAACATTTCAGCTGCAGTAGCCATTGGAATTTCTTTATTTTCATCAACTTCAAAAACAACCGTAGCTTTGACAACAGGCAGATCAACATCAGTAACATTCTCTTGTTCAAGTGCTGCTGGAATTACAGTTGTACTTGTTGGTGTAGGTTCCGTTGGAGGTTCTGGTGCTGGAGTTTGTGTAGATTCCGGAGCATTTTCAGGTGCTTTATCTGGACGATCACTTGCAATTGCATTACCTAATTCCTCTTCGGCTGGCAAATTTTTTTTCGTTTTCTTCTTCCTAACACCAGTAGTGAAAGGTGTGGATACAAGTTTTCTTTTCGGTCATTTCTCCTCTGAACTCTTTCTGCAATTTCTGTCAGTACTGAAGGATCAACCTCATACTCACTTAAGGTCGTGTCTTCAGATTCAGTTGGAGATAAAGAAGATGGAGCACACATCTATTTCTTGTAAGTTTTAAAATAAGAAGGAAATTGTTCTTCAAAGAACTGCATCAAGAATCGGTCTTTCTTTTTAATTTGTTCTTTCAAATTAAAATTTTCCTTCTCCAAATCAAACACGGAGTCTTCCAAAAAATGTACGCGATGTTCAAGTATGTGATTTGTTGCTTCCACATCTGCCACCTTCTTCTTCATAAAGTTGTGCTTGTTGAACAGCTCGTATATTGATTTATTTAATATTCCCAAGTTAGTTTGATCATCAACATGGCTAGATTCAGGAAATGCAGATGAATCAAGATGACTTTGAGTTGAAAACCGTACTGGACTAACTGGAGTTGGTGTAGCTGAGTCATGTTTGGGTGGACTCGACAACCGCACTGGACTGACTGGAGTTGGTGTAGCTGAGTCATGTTTGGGTGGACTCGACAACCGCACTGGAGAAGCATGAGTGGGTTGAGTTGACTCGGCGGTTGTGGTGAAAGGTACCCTACTAGGGCTTGCCTCCCGTATTGGACTGGCTGGTGGAGAAAGATGAAGCAATAAATCTTTCTCATCATCAGTTATTTCTTGCAATTTTTTAAGTATCTACAAATAATATACCATCCAATTTAACCATAAAAACATATAATTTTAGGAGACAATTGAATTAAATTATGTAGTGAACATACCTCATCTTCTTGAAGGTCAACAAATATATTAATTACTTCTTTCTCAGTGTAAATAAAGTTACCATCCCAGCGAGTAAAACGAGGCCGGGATATTTCATCCTGTACAGCATGAATTGTTGTATGTTCAAGGAACCAAATCTGTAGAAATAAAGGCAATTTATTTTTGCTATATATTTTGTACACTAATCAAACATTTATTGAACAAACAAACAATACTCACAATTAAAATCATTACAAAACCATTTACATAACCCAAAGCAAATCCCTTAGCTTGTTTTGTAGCAACACCGTTGAATTCTTCAACTAGGAAACCCCTAATTGATTCAGGCCAGTTGTACTGATTAAACATATCTGGAGTGTTGAGAAGTTCAAAGATGGCTACTGGTATCCGAAAGTTAGCCATTGGATAAAATATGTTCGATAGCAGGTAAAGGAGGAAGCATTTCACAAGATCATCCAATGTAGTGCTATTATCCATCCTCTCAATGTCGTGGCGAATGTCATTTGATGTTTTGCCACTGGATCTTGCACTGCCAATGTCAAAAATAAGACCCCTATTTGGCATGCCTATCAGTAATGCAACTTCATCAGATGTGAATTTTAGACTTTGTCCTTTAATAATGAAACTTTCGCTCTTCATATCCCACTTCGATAATAGCATATGTATAAGTGGAACATTTTGAGGCATAAGAGGAAGCCTAAGGAACTTGCTGATATGCAACTGACGCAGTCTATCGACCAAAGGATCTCCAAACCTCTTAACAAGTACATTACAAACTTCTCTGAAAGTCGAAGTCCGGCATCGAAAATGAATCTTTGGAGTATATCCCTGCGTAACATCAATCGTTAGTAATGCTAATAACTAATAAAGATCAATGAGTTATACCGACTAATAGCTATGCTCGGTACAGAGCAATACCGAGCAGTATTGAGCATAAAAATTAGTAATTCTGCTCGGTACAGATCAATACCAAGCATTACCGAGCTATACCGAGCAGTACCGAGCATACCTATTAGTAATTCTGCTCGGTGCAGATCAATACCGAGGGTACAGATCAATACCGTGTAGTTATGCTCGGTACAGATCAGTACCGAGCAGTACCGAGTAGTTATGCTCGGTACAGGATCAATACCGGGCCGTACCGAGCTATACCGAGCAGTACCGAGCATAACTATTAGTAATTCTGCTCGGTGCAGATCAATATCGAGCAGTACCGAGGGTACAGATCAATACCGTGTAGTTATGCTCGGTACAGATCAGTACCGAGCAGTACCGAGCATAACTATTAGTAGTTATGCTCGGTACAGGATCAATACCGGGCCGTACCGAGCTATACCTAGCAGTACCGAGCATAACTATTAGTAATTCTGCTCGGTGCAGATCAATATCGAGCAGTACCTAGCAGTACCGAGGATAAATGTAATTCTGCTCGGTACAGATCAATACGAGCAGTACAGATGCTCGGTGCTGATCGGTACCGAGCATAACTATTAGTAGTTATGCTCGGTACAGGATCTGTACCGAGCAGTACCGAGCAATACCGAGTGTTACTAATGGTCGTTGGTCGTTATTGCTTAACTCATACTATTGTTTCATGGCAAATAATGCTCGGTATCGCTAGGTAAACCCTAACCCTAAATATTACAATAGAAGAAGAGTGCTACCATTAATGACTTATACTGACCATTGTCGGCAAATACCTAGCAATACCGAGTTTTATAATGCTCGGTACAGCTCGGTATATTGCTCGGTACCGCTTCGTAAACCCTACCATATATATCGAAGAAGAAGAAACCAACCTGAGGCATCGTAAAAGCAAATATGCAGAGCTTGAAACTTCACAGAAATGGAAGAAGAAGAACGCCGGTTGGAGAAGATGAAGTATATCCAAGCGAATGATGACTGAAGCGAAAGACGGCAAGGTTTGTTTGAAAACAAAGCCGTTTTTTTCGGGTCCGCGTGATAATATTCGGGTCCGTTGGTCGGGCCATTAGTTTTAAATTTCGCACGTGCCATAAACCCAATCATCGCCTGGTCGGGTATCGGGTAAAGTTGGCTGCCAGGTGTCGCGTTATCACGGCATACCGAACGTAGAGATGCGTCAGGTGGGAGGAGGCAATAAAAATTCGTCATGGAGCCACTCAACCAAATTATTTCTCAAAAAATCATTAATTTTACTATTTATTGCTCTCCATTAAAAAAAGAAAAAAAAAAACAGCTTGCAGGAGGACTGAAGTTGCTACAGGAACTGAAGATCAGACGCCTTCATGAACAAGCAAGCAGCAGGACCACACTCCAAACGCCACCATCCGTGTACTTACTTCCAATAATCATAAAGCCCTATCGGCGGTGGATTCTATCATATTTAGATATTTGCTATGCTGTTTTGTAAGTTTTTTTCCTTCTTATTCACACTCTTTCTTCCAAGTAACTATCAGCCATAGGTACTATAAACAGTTTTTATCTGTCTTTTCTACCCTTAGGAGACGTCTGCTATCCAATTTTGGATACGATTAAGCAACATTTAGTTAAAAGTCTCTATTTCTTAAAATATTTTCCCAAAAAAAAAAGAAAATCTTAAAAATTATTGTTAGTATTACAATTTTCTTTTGACTGTCAAAATTTGGAAAATTTATTATATGCGGACACCGGATGGTCCAGAGACCAACCAGAATGCGCAACGCCATCCGGTATATAGTGGTATCAAGCCTAATTATCGAGCAAAAAAGTGATGTGGCGTGTTCTGGTTGATCTTTGGATGCCATCCGTAGCCGCAAATAATAGTTTTTTCAAAAATTGACATAATGAGTTGTAAGAAGTTGATTTATAACTAAAAGTTCTAAAAAGATGTGAAAAATTATAGTAAAATTAAAGTTTAGGGTTTAGGACTATTTTTTACTACTTAAAGTAACTTTTAAATATAATTTAAGTAGAAAGAAAATAGTCTCAAATAAAACTTAAACTATAAGAGCTTTATTAGAAGTTAAATGATGACGAGGTTATCCTAAACAGATCTTACATTTTGATTTATAAGATTTACAGTGATCTTCTCATGTGAAGATTGTTTTCTATAAAAAATAGAATATTTAGCATTAGTAATGAAGAGTTGCTGAGCTAACAGAAGTTCTAATATAAGAAATTCTTTATAATACAATCATAAGATAATGGTGATAAGTAAATTACAAATAAAGTAAATATTTTATTTATGTAGTTTTTTAAAATAATTTTTTAATATAAAATTTTCTAATTTTAAAAAAATTATATTAAAACATTGTTTAAAAAACAGTAAAAAAAAAATATTTTAAAATGAGACTAAATTTTCATGACTTGATCCCTCCATAAAAAAAATCTTTATTATATCAAAGGATTAATTATTCTATGAGGAAGTTGAACATTATTCGGAGATCAATTAAATTGTGACACATCACTTATTTTTTTGATATCATAGCTCGGGATATTAGATATTCTGATTTATGATTAATCTCAATATGACATTCTATAAATAAAATAATTTCTCTTAAAAAAAAGACCTTAAAAAGCATTAGATAAAAAATAATGAAATATATATTTATATATATAAAAGTAGAAGCCTTCCTGGAAGCATTGAGGCGTGCCAGTTGTCCTGCATAGTTGTACCAACCTTATCGTGATCTGAACACGAATTCTTATCCTCTTGTCATAGCCCACTTATTGCGGCGTGCCGCGGAATTTTGCAACCCGTTTTTGTCGTTTTCTCTAAAGGAAACTATCTGTGCCATCATTTTCTTCTATCAGCGTTGCTATATTTGGCATGGGTAGTTTTGGAAATAAAAGTATTCGCTTCAAAGCTAATAATAAAGACGGAAAAAAAAGAAAAAAAAAAAGAAAATAATATTAATATGTTTTATAAAAAAATATTTTGATAGTAAATATATTTGAATGGACTTTACAATTTTTAGATTTATTGTAAAATTCTTGTAATTTAGGGTAGCTGGCATAATAATAATATGAGTATAAATCTAAATTTTTTGAAGTGTACCAGAATTTATTTTACATCATGAACTATGATACAAATTTTATATAGAAAAAATTTAGGTAAGAATATTTTATTTTAATTTCAAATTTAATATGAAAATAGTTTTAGTCTAGAAAATCGTTATGAAGGACTAATTAATTAAATTTTGTACAAAAGTTATATCATTATGTCATGGTATAATCAAAAAGTGATCAAGATGTCGTCAAGCGCTTAGATTTTTTTTTATTAGTGCAATAAAAAAATTTAATATATAAAAGTAATGTTATAATAAAGCTAATGATTTTTAAGATCATCATGATATAATTTGTCTCATGATATCATGACACATTGGTACATTGATGATAACGGTTAGGTGATGTTCCGATGATAGTGGTTTGACGATGGTTCAACAATGGAAATCGGGCAGGGGTCCGAAGGTCACGGTTGAGTGATGGTTATGTAGTAGCGGTTGGGAGGTTGTCTGACTATGAGGAACATACACTGGCTCGGAATATCTGATGGTTTACTTAAGCCTGACGACTTGTTTCATGCGGAAAAGTTGCCGGAAATATTGCCAACGAAAAATCTACCAGAGACTCCACCAGAGGAAGCCTTATTTCCAATAGTTTGTGGTTGTCCGCTAATAATTTCTCCCTTCTGTTCGCCGCTTCCGTTCAAGTGAGTCATTGCCAGTGTTTCCCCACAACCGTTCGCCGCCTCATCGTGATGTAGCTGTCCACCGTCTCGTCTGCGATTCCGTGGTATCTCGATAAGTTTTTCACCATTTTATTTTGTGATAGAAATATTCCCCTCAAAATTAAGGGATAAGATGATTGTAGGACCTATAATGCTTTATGGTGTATAATGTTGGTCATTAAAAGAGAAGCATACAATTAATTTAAGTATAGCTGAGATGAAGATGATCAAATAGATGAGTGGCTTTAGGGATAGAATGAGAACAGTGCATATACATGAAAAGTTTAGACTAGCTCCAATGATAGTCATGATTAGAAAGACTCACCTTAGATGATTTGGTCACATAAAATAACGGCCTTCTGATGACCCGATTATAAGAGTTTGACTCTTAACAGGACACATTAGAGAAAACTGATTCATGTTGCTGACCACACATAAATAAAAGCTTGTTGTTGTTATTATTATTGTTACTATTATAGATATTTATATGAAAGCTCCATGTCAATGCCATTAATGTTGAGAAAAATACGTATTCTAGGTCGATTTGCAAATAATTCTGAATTATATCCGCGCATACTCTAAGTCGATTTACAAATCATTATGAATTCATCATTGACCGTATTCTAAACATAAAAACCAAGTTCACCTCGCACCAGATGAGTTAGTTGTTGATCTATATCGCTGAGGATTCATACGAGAATATTGATATTGAATTTCTCGTGGTAAGTATGAGCCACATTTCAATTCTCTATGCGACTCGTCTTCAAATTCTAATATAAATGAGGGAAAAAATATTTGAACACAAGAGGATTTATTTTATGATGCAATTGTGATACTATTTGAACAATATATAAAATAGTCACCAAATAAGGAGTCACATAACTTGATTAATCTTGTATTAACTTTTGTATGAAGAGTATAAATGACTTCGAGAGAGCTACACTGGAGCATGTGAGTGTTCCTATGGGGGATATGCAGATTATTCTGATTACCGCACTTGGTTGCAAGCGGTAGGTGGAATGTAGAAAGGACTGGTATATGGATTAGGTTTGCTAGCCTATGCATATAAGGGGCACATCTCTGGTAGCTCCAGCTTCTTAGGAGGTAGCTAGGATAAATTGTACATTCAATAGGTGGATGCCCTTATAGTAGAGATATATCAAGTCTGAAATTAGAAGATGACATGCAAATGCAGATGCAACAATGTCAGATATTGGAGGAGTTGCAGAGAATGAGGGAGCAGCGGAAAACAATCAACATCGGCAGATGAGGAGATTGATGAAACTGATTTTGATTAGACTTTTTTGTTATTACTGGGTATTTTATTACTGTGTTTGTACATTTTATGGTCCATTTTTATTGTGTAATGAACTGGAAATACCGACGGAAATCCTGCTAGAAATAAGGACATGGAACCACCGTTTTTGAGACTACATTTCTACAAGAAAACGCTGGTGAATCCGCCCAAATTATTTTCGGTGGTCTTATTTCCATCTAAAATGTGTTTTCGACGCGTATTTTACTGTCGACCCCTTTTCCGTGGGAAAGTCAATATTTTGGCAGATAACGTTCATTTTCGACGGCTTTTGTTTGTCGGAAGTACCAATTTTTCCTGTAGTGGTTAAATTGAATGACATAATAAATATTAAAATTATTTAAATATAAAATAAATTATATTAAAATTTAAATTTTTTAAATTAAATATATAACTACCTCTATTAAAGCTCATGAAGATTGTGGTAGGAGAGACCTTCGTTAGGAGATGCTGGTTAGATGATTATAATTAGGTGAAAGTGACTGGAGGATCGTATTCGGGCGATAATGATATGATGATCGTAGTCGGGCAATAATGGTTGGAGGACCATATTCGGGTGACGAACGATCATAGTAAGACGACTATGGTTGGAGGATTATAATTGAGCAGAGATGGTCGAAGGATCATGTTTTTGGTTATGGTGGTCGAAGGACCGTAGTTGGTGATGATGGTTGAAGGATCAGAGTTTAGTGACAGACCATAGTCAACAATGGTGCTCAAGTGAAGCTCTGGGATTCTTAGAGCATAATGCTCTTTTAAATCTAAAGTCAAAGTCCAAGTTCTAGGTCATCCATTCATGTAGAAAGTCGAGACTTATTTATAGATTTTTGAGAATGACATATGACGTAAACATAACCAAAATCTGAAACACTCTATTGGATGACTCATATTGATTCTCTTAAATATAGATTGTTCCTTCAACATTCTAGTGTATTTATGATGATGCTAAACTTAAGTGATATTTGGGTTTGTTGGATTCGTCTGATCAAGACTCTTGATTCAACTTTAAGCATATGAGATTTGGAGATCGTTTTATCATCCATTTAGTGCATGAAGTATTTAATTATACTTCAAGTGCTTGACAACTCATTTGGACTACAATCAAATCAGTATTGCTATTGATAGATTTGTCTTGCTGAAATTTTCAGTTCGATAATAAGTTTGTTGAAATCAACATGCAAATAATCATAAATTTAATATTAAAATTTTAAAAACTTTTAATATAAGTATGCATCAAAATTTGTATCCAATCAAAAAAATTTTTTGTTCACATTTCTCCATTTGCATAAGAATGTCAGATATACTTGTGGGTTGAAAATATATTAATATTTTAGCTTAGAGAATATTTGATCTTTTCCTTTTCTTTTCTTCCTTCTTCATCATTTTCAAAGTCAAATGGTTGGTGAACTAGTGCTAGCTAGTGAAACATGATATGATTCTTTTGAGACAATTTAGGGGCTGTTTAGTCTTTTCACATGACTAATGGAAAATTTGACTAGTTGGACCATTTAATTAATTTTAATCCTCATTTGATTGTTTAAAGTTAGAACATATATTTAATAATAATAATCATAATAATAATAATAATAATTTTGAACTTTATTAATTGGTAGAATGTAATTAATAGTAAAAAATAATGTTAAACTTTATAAATTTTCTTAAATGTTTGTCAAGTGTAATAGTTTTGATTTCACATATAAATTAAAATAAAAAATATTGTCGTTGACGGGTCATGAGTTTTGAATGAGAAAAGTGAAGGGTTTTATTACGTAGTTGATAGATAACGTAAAACTTATCAAACAGTCACAATATAAATCTTTTAATATATTGTGTTAATTAACTCTTAATAGGGCATAATGGAGAAAAATTATTCATATAATTAACCCCACGTAGTGGAATAAATGTTTGATGATGTTGTTGTTTTATATATTAACAAAATTAATATATTTTAATATATTTATTTATATACAAACAATCAAATTAGCGCTTTCGAAAATAACACTATTATTGGTTTTTAGATGTATAGTGCACCGCTGATTGAAATTGAAGAATAAAATGCTAACGAACGAACATTGGTCAGTTGTTAAAATGTGGTTTGATAGAGATGTGGGTGGCGGTGGTTCAACCGTGATGGTCCACTGGTGGCGGTCAATCGACAATCAACAATTGAATTCTGTTGGTGCTTTATGATTCTTCAAACCTTGGAGCTTTTTTGAATTCAAGTCAAGGGTGAGGTTGTTCATTTTAAGAATGACAGCATGAATGCCACAGTCAATGATATTTAAGGTAATTTATATTTCCACCTCATAGACCCCTTTTGGACAAAGTGGATTAGGCATAAACACTATGTATATCCCTTCTCTATCTCTCATTGGTTGGTCTTAAATGATGGGCTCAAAACCATAAATGCATGTTGGAGATGTGGATGTAAATCACGCAAGGAAATAATCAAGTAAGTAAAAGCAGTGGAAAGTAGACACTAGGATTTTACACAGAAAAGTCTGAAATCGGGGAAAAACAACATAACCACATTACATCAAGAAATTCACTATAAAATAGGGAGAAATAAGTATAGATCCATATTCTCTCTCTCACCCTCTTTCATTGCTTCTCTTCTCTCTTACACCATTCTCACACTCAAAACAAAAGAGAAAGTCAATTATATACGACCAAGGGGTCACCCTTGAAAAAACCATGAAAAAAAATGTTCAATCGGCCTCAAAGTGTTGCGGTGTCAGTTTGGAGCGCCGCAACGCTCAAACCTCCATCGCTGCTGCACCGAATCTGGAGTGTTGCGACGCTCCACTCTATATCATTTCTCCCAACAACTAAGCAGTGTCGGATCGCTCGGGTACACAACATCGAGGTGTTGTAAAAAAAAAAAAAAAAAAAAAAAAAAAAGTCAGGTGCGAAGCACCAGAATCCAAGCAAGGGGAACCCCTAGAAGCATGAGAAATTAACTTGGGGTCCAAGGTAACAACACAACCCAATTGATCAACACAATTAGATGCCATACAAACTAATAATGCCCTCATTAAGAACACCGTTATGATTAAGGCTTATTGGTAAAAAGCGCGGCTTAATCAAGATATATAAGTATGATGAGGCCACATAGTAATTATAAATTTCTAGTATAATAAAAAAGAAAACTCAAATTTTTATAGTTTAGGGTTTAGTAAGCGTTTATTTACTGTAGCACGAATATCAAATAATCCAATACACCTCAACTTAGATATATGATAACCTACAGTTCATACAAATTGAAGGTATAGAAAAAGATGCCACTGCCATTTTATCTAACTGAGAAAAAAATACAGTCACCTACTCATAATATGAGGGCTAGGCGAGAAGAAGATACTATTGTTGCTCCATTTATGCTTTCTAGTTTTTATTGTAGGAGTCCAAATGAAATTATTTCTTGTTATGACCAAGATACTTGTCTTGCTATAATAAAAAAAGCAACTACATTTGGCTCGTGAAGAACCTCAAAACTTCGAGAAATTATTCTGCGCGGAGACCGGATGCATAATGCTATCCGGAGAACAACAAAATGCGCCACATCAGTGGTACCGAGCTGCTACTGAGCAGTACCGAGCCGCTGTACCGAGCGCAGAGGTGATGTGATGCATTCTAATTAGTCTCTGGACGGCGTTCGGCATCCACATATAATAATTAATCAAAAACTCCCCTATCAAGCACAGAAAAAAAAAACTATTTTTTTTCTCTTAGATGACAACCCGATTCTCTCTTTTCCTATTCCTCTTCTCTCTTGGTTGCTTTTTGTTATTGTGGGATTCGTTTAACCATTAATTTTATCTCTTTTTTTATAGTTGTCATATGAGATGGAAGATGAGCAGTCTATTTTGACTGTTTAAAGATGAATTTGTCAAAATGAAGCCTTAATTAAGTAGCTGTTATCTTAAAACATTAAGTATAAATATAATTATTTAATTACTATCTTTGATAATTAAGAGGCTTTTTGTTTTGCTAAAAAAAATGCAGTGTAAAATGAATATAATGTAAAAAGAACGTTTTAGAGTTGTTTGGATGAGTGTAAAATAAATTCAAGTGAATGATTTTTTTTTTTGTTTGGTTTTAAGTAAAATGAATGTCGTATAAAGTTCAAAGATTGTGGCGACCTGTGGGTGATGACGGTGGTGGTCGGTGGTCGCCGACGGTTGGTGGTGGGTTCGGTGATGGTGGGGGTTTGAGGGTAGCGACAGTGGCAGTGGTGGTGCCGGCGGTCGATGACAGTGGTGACCGACAGAGGGTGGCGACAACGACAATGATGGTTGGTGGAGGCTGGAGGCAGGATGAGGTGTCCGTTCAAGAGAGCTTGTTTTCGGTGTAAGCTGTTCTCGCTAAAAAATTAGACAAATTTGATTTGCCTCAGAAATAAACTAGAATGATTTACCAAACATTTTCTTTTCTTTACTTTGTATTCCTTTTTCATTCAACTAAATATCAATATTTTCAAAAACACAGCAGTTGTTATAATACTCTACACATTATGTAATTTAACCAAACAGCCTTTAAATGTGAAATGAATTATAGCTACCATTTTAAGAAAATCAAGATAAAATCCTATTAAAAATAATTAATGAAATTAAACTCCACACTTAATATCTCTCTCCATTAAGCTAAACATAAAAAACATTAATAATTTATTTTTTAGTTGTCAGTTCTCTTCTAATTTGATCAAAAGTGCTTATTTCTTAATAGTTTTATTCTTTTTAACCCTCCTTAACACAAATGACTTAGCTTGTGATTGGCTATATTTTTAATGAGTGACATTAGGATTTTGATTTTGAATTATAACGGTCTGTTTAATGTTTTTAATGATTACATATGAATAGAAGCTGTTGGAAAAATTTTAATATGGGGTCTATCTGCGGTTTCGTTTGGAACAGCTTTTTTACTGCTTTATGAAATAATATTTTAGAACAAATTCTTTTGAATTAAAAATTTTTGCACTAAAAGCTACTTCATCAAACAGTAAGAAAGTTGTCCCATACGAAACCTAAATTCTTGTAGAATTCAGAATTATTCATGAATTACATTCAATTATATTAAAAATTAGTAGTTGAAAAGAGAATGTCAAGGCAGAGAGAAGAAAAAGAGTTTTGTAGTTAGAAGCTTTCATATATCATTAAAATAAGTTTAAGTACCTTAGAGACCATTTAAATAAAATGTGTAAATTAAGCTCATCCCTCGACCCCTTATTTTTATATTGATTGTTATAGAATTGGATACATATATGACTATACAAAAAGTCGTAGAACATATAATAATAATTGTGTTGCATGATCGGAAGGTCTGATTATAGGAAGTTGTATGCCGAGCTTTGTTAAAGTCAGTCTATTTGGTAGTCAAATAGCCGAGTAGTCAATCAATAGTTCATCTTGAGAAGTCGTCCATCTTTGAGTTGTCATCGGGCCCGACTTCATAGATACTAGTCATTAGAGTTGACTATTAAGCTTTATTTGTACTCTAAGATTAATACTTAGGCCATGGTTGAGGCGAGTCCTTTGACGAGCCAACAAGTATGAAACTAAGTAGAGTTAATTAGGCTTTAACTGGCTTGATTTAGCTTGAACCAAGTTTTCAGTTTATTTGGAGTACATTATTAATTATATATTATGTGCAATTTAATTTCATCTTCAATTATTTATAACAAAATAGTATCAGAATAATTTTAATTCCAACCTCTTCATTCTGTCCAATTCGAATTCCTCATATTTTTATTTTCAATCTCTCAGTTTTCTTAGAATCTCATATTCATACTCTTTTGTGAATCAGTTTAAGATATAATTTGGGATAGATTTCTCACTGCTTCTTAAAGCAGTTTTGTGCTAAAAAACTGCTTTAATAAGCATTAAGAAATCCGTCCCAAATGAAACCTAAGCCAAAGAGTAGAAAATTGCTAAATTATGTGTGCATCTTCTAACTAATTTCATAGTATAATGAAATTAATTTAAGTCAAGGAGTGAGAACATTGACTAAGTATCTGTCTTTGGCTTAAATTATATATAAGAGTGGAACATGGTAGCTAAGTTGGCTTGCTAATACAAAAAAAGATATATAAAATTTATGTACTTTGTATACATATGAGTTTGAATGGTAGATGTGTTTCTAATTGTATTTGAAAAAATTTTGGTGGTTTGGATCATCCTTTTGTGCTCATAAAAAAAATTGAAAGTCCAACTGCTCTCCTTAAGTATTCTTTTTTACTTAATTATGAAATTTTTTAGACACTTGAGATATAAGTTATTCTTGCACATTTTTCAAATAAATTAAAATTGTAAGGGAATTTTTGTTGACTTTTGATCATATATAAGGGGAATATATTCCATGGTGTTTTGTTGAAAGGCATCCACAATTATATTGAATGTCAGAAGAAGTGCCTTTGAGAGATACTCGAGCTAAGAGGTGTTTTCGAGAGACATCCTTCATAGCGTCATTCAATTAATATTATGAAGCTTTTAAATATATTTCAGATGTTTGTTTTGGGTTCATTTGAATTTAAATTGGATCACTTTTTGGTGTTGGCAACGTAGTCTTGTTGAATTATTTAATTTCACTATAAATTTGTTGAAATCGGGATTCAAATGGTCCTAAATTAAATTATAGAAGTTTCTAATTCAAAAATTGTCATAAGATTCTTGTTGATCAAATTAATTTTATGGAGACGTATCAATTTTATTTCAATACAAATCTTGACAAAAGGTAAGCAAGATCTAAAAGCATTAATTGAATTCATATTTAGGGTTCCAATGCCATTGATATTACTATCAATTTCAATAAGTTGTGTATCTCTTTTTCAAAGGCTATTCATGTGCAAATTATTGCCTCATTTTTAACTTCAATCATAAAGACCTCCCTTGGGATTGTTAAGTTTGGAAAGACTTAACAACCAGTTAAGTGGCTAGAAATAAAAATTACTTGCATTTGGTAGTAGATTTCAACTTGTTAGATTCACCATTTCAATTCTATTTACATAGCTTTACCATTTAACCAAAAAATTTTAGAAAGAAAATGACTAATCTCATTAATATATATTTTTTATAATAATGATGAATACATTATGTTGTTAATAATGTCACACACTTTTGAAAATCTTTATGTGATGTTGCAAATAAAATACGTACTTGGCTCTCTCTTTAAGTTGGCAATAATAGCGGTTTACATATCTTTCGGGATCCTGGATTCTATGGAAAGTCAATTAAAAAAGGGTTTGAAATTTTGATTCTCAAACTTTTCAACAGTAACTAATTTAAATTCAAATGACTATCCGTTGTCTGAAATCCATATAATTATTTGCTCATAATTCTAATTTTAACTTATATAGTAGTTGTGAGTATTATTCAATTGAATAGAGTGCAGAGTAATCAAGGAATATGAATTGAGAAAGAGGAAAACCGAAAGTTGGATTTCTTTCTCTTTGAGCATTACTGTGCCAAGTTTTGGCGCTTTGTTGCTATGCACTTCGGAAAATAAGAAAAAGTGGATTTTGATGGAAGTGTTGTGGGTTGGCGGTGTTGCAATGGTGCTGGGAATGGAACCAAGAAAGTTTAGGAGAGTTTGGGAGTCTTGCTGTTGGCGTTGCAATGTTAGAAGTTGTAGCGCTGCGATGTTAGACTGATTTAGTACTTTTAAAAATAATAATATCTCATTCCACTAACGCACTCTCAAGTACAAATAGCTTGCCGAGGAAGAAAGGAGAGGCGAAGGAAAAAAAAATTTTGGTGGTTTGGATCATCCTTTTGTGCTCATAAAAAAAATTGAAAGTCCAACTGCTCTCCTTAAGTATTCTTTTTTACTTAATTATGAAATTTTTTAGACACTTGAGATATAAGTTATTCTTGCACATTTTTCAAATAAATTAAAATTGTAAGGGAATTTTTGTTGACTTTTGATCATATATAAGGGGAATATATTCCATGGTGTTTTGTTGAAAGGCATCCACAATTATATTGAATGTCAGAAGAAGTGCCTTTGAGAGATACTCGAGCTAAGAGGTGTTTTCGAGAGACATCCTTCATAGCGTCATTCAATTAATATTATGAAGCTTTTAAATATATTTCAGATGTTTGTTTTGGGTTCATTTGAATTTAAATTGGATCACTTTTTGGTGTTGGCAACGTAGTCTTGTTGAAATATTTAGTTTGACTATAAATTTGTTGAAATCGGGATTCAAATGGTCCTAAATTAAATTATAGAAGTTTCTAATTCAAAAATTGTCATAAGATTCTTGTTGATCAAATGGATTTTATGGAGACGTATCAATTTTATTTCAATACAAATCTTGACAAAAGGTAAGCAAGATCTAAAAGCATTAATTGAGTTCATATTTAGGGTTCCAAGGCCATTGATATTACTATCAATTTCAATAAGTTGTGTATCTCTTTTTCAAAGGCTATTCATGTGCAAATTATTGCCTCATTTTTAACTTCAATCATAAAGACCTCCCTTGGGATTGTTAAGTTTGGAAAGACTTAACAACCAGTTAAGTGGCTAGAAATAAAAATTACTTGCATTTGGTAGTAGATTTCAACTTGTTAGATTCACCATTTCAATTCTATTTACATAGCTTTACCATTTAACCAAAAAATCTTAGAAAGAAAATGACTAATCTCATTAATATATATTTTTTATAATAATGATGAATACATGATGTCGTTAATAATATCACACACTTTTGAAAATCTTTAAGTGATGTTGTAAATAAAATACGTACTTGGCTCTCTCTTTAAGCTAGCAATAATAGCGGTTTACACATCTTTCAGGATCCTGGGTTCTATGGAAAGTCAATTATAAAAGGGTTTGAAAATTTGGTTCTCAAACTTTTTAACTGTAATTAATTGTAATAATCGTTGTCTGAAATCTATATAATTATTTGCTCATAATTCTAATTTTCACTTATGGAGTAGTTGTGAGTATTACAGTTGAATAGAGCGCAGAGTAATTAAGGAATATGAATTGAGAAAGAGGAAAACTGAAAGTCGGATTTCTTTCTCTTTGAGCATTACAGTGCCAAGTTTTGGCGCTTTGTTGCTATGCACTTCGGAAAATAAGAAAAAGTGGATTTTGATGGAAGAGTTGTGGGTTGGCGGTGTTGCAATGGTGCTGGGAATGGAACCAAGAAAGTTTAGGAGAGTTTGGGAGTCTTGCTGTTGGCTTTGCAGTGTCAGAAGTTGTAGCGCTGCGATGTTTGACTGATTTAGTACTTTTAAAAATAATAAATATCTCATTCCACTAACGCACTCTCAAGTACGAATAGCTTGCCGAGGAAGAAAGGAGAGGCGAAGAAGGAAAGAGAAGTAAAAAAAAAAAGATAAGATTTGGAGTCCAAAATTCGATTTTCGTCTGTTCAGCTAGTTTTAAAATTTGTCATTCTCGAGGTAGACAACTCATACCCTATTTCTACTTTAAATTCTAAAGTACATAATGGAAGATATGCTCTTAAAGGTATTTTTCTTAAGTTTTAAAAAAAGTTTCATGTAACTTTTAATATATTGTTTTACTCTCTGTTATAAATAATTTGAATATAAGAATGCAAAATTTTACTGATCGATTTACTTTATATGAATTTTTATTTATTCTAAGAAAATAGAAGCATTTCTGAACCTTAGTACAGTTGAGAAAGTATACTAAATTAGCATTTTAGACAATCTCTGTGAATTTAATAAATTTCTGAGCACTTAGAGTTGTCAATTGAAATGTGGAGGTTTTCTATACAAGTTGTTATTTGATGTTATTTACTTTAAAAGATTTTAATTGGACGTTGTATTTGCATAATTATGCATTTTATGACATTCTGGAGTTTCTGGATTAGAAAGAAAGGCAATATGAAATTATTTACTTGGGGCCAAGGTGGAAATGCTTTACGCCGGATTATTCTAATCTGACTCTGAATTGATTATGTTTTGGAAGTTTTGTTCTATTTTGATTCTGCTATGCATCTGTCTTAAACAGGTGCAAGATTGAGAGTTATAAGAGACATAAACATAAGTATATTATGAACTTCATATGTGCATTCATACACTTTGAACTTTAAAGTTAAATAATACTTGTATGATTTTGTTTCAGTTTTTTTTTTTTGTTATGAATTAAATTCTATTATGGGGAATTGGTGTTGGCCTACTGAGTTCATACTCATTCCATTATTTATGATCTTTTAGTAAAAGGTAAAGGTCATGCTAATAAACAGTTAGAGAACAGGGAGGCCAAATTTTAGCAGATATTTTAAATTTTGTTTAGAATTTCATAGTTCATATTTAATTAAGTTTTGTCTAAAAATATTGTAATTGATTATTTTGGGAAGAGAAAAGAAGTTATGGTTTGCACACTCAGAATGTTTATTTTATATATTCTTGAAGATTAGCTCACTCTTTATATAATTATATATTCATTTCGGGAAAAAAAATTTCAGAAGTATAGAAAAATATGTTCAAATTCATTCTTTATTTCTTAGAGCGTTACACTAATATGCTTGTAACATCAAATCTGCTCCAGGATCGTCCGGGCCAATCTGGATCGTCCCGGGACGATCAGTGCAGTTTTTGTTCCAGATTCTGTCCAGAGGTTACATGAAAAATTTCCTGTATGGATCGTCCAGGCCGATCTGGGATCGTCCCGGGACGATCAGTGTATGGCAAAAGTCAGAGAGCAAATCGTCCTGGAAATTAATTATCGTCATGCGAAATCGTCCCAGGACGATGTGGAATTTGGTCAGATCGTCCAGGACGATCGCACAATCGGCCGGGCCGATCATAGCATTTTAAAGCTGAAATCAGCTCATTTTGAAGAGAGAGAAAATCAAAATAAATATCTAAAATCATTTGAGGAGAGAGAAGCTCGAGGAAAAGTTTGGAAAAGCTGATTTTCGGGCGACGCCGGGCCGTTTTCGTCCGACGAGATTGTTCGAGAAAGTGTTGTACGCAAGGTAAAGCACATTCCGCCTTTCTCAATTTTCAGAACGGTGAAGTTTGAATGATTTTTCTGTCCGGATTTCATTTTTGTTAGCGAATTTCGTCCGTATTTTCCTATTGGTTCAGTTTTTACCGCGTAACTTTTGATATGTTTCTGAGGTGCCGAGTGTGCACATTTTGATTATTTTCTGGAGAATTTTGACCGGGTAATTTTGATTCCGCGGTGTTTTATTTCGACTGTAATTTTTGATGATGTTTAAAAATGTTGTGGCAGTAGAATAAAAGTCTTATATTATTGCTGTGAATGTTCTGTGGTAATTTGGTAAAATTCTGATTCTGTCAATTTTGTGTAAATTCCGTATACTGCCGTTACGCTGCCGGATTTTCGTACGATTTCTGAAATTGTCCGGATTTGTTCTGAAATGAATTGATATGATTGTGTGCTATAAAAAGGGAGTTATAAGGGGTCAGGATCCTGTGAGATCCTGTCTGTGTCAGGGAAAATCTGAAATGAGCTCTGAAATCTATTTCTGAATACAAGTTCCGGATCCGATGATAAGTTCTGTTCTGGTGCTATAAGCACATCTGTTCTGGTGCTTTTGATTTTTGTACAGTCATGACTTTTCTGTTCTGCTTTTCTTTATGTCTGAAAGCCATGAGCTGTATTTGTACATGATTCTTTTGAGGAAGAAAAAGATAGATGATCTGTTCCGTTGCATTTGATGTTTATAGTAGCTCTGTGCGTCTGTTTTTGCTATATGTTTGGAAGAAAGTTTTGAAACAAATTCCAAAGCCAGATCCTGGAATCAGTTCAGTCAGTCTGAAAGTTCAGGCCTCACGACCCGATGCGAGCGGGACCCGTCCCGGTCGGGTTGGGTCGTGACAATGCTATTATTAATGACTTCATTAATAATGATAAGTATATCCCTGGTTCACTAAAAGCAATTTTGTGAATGTTTTATGCTTTGTGGGGTTTCTCCTATTTTGGAAAATATTTTTTCATTAACATGGGCATTTTTTGATGATGTTGACCAGATATGGGTTGTAGGATAGGGCAAATTATTGTGTTCGGTGTCCGGATTCGTCCGGACACCAACAAAAATGCGCCACATCACTCAAAAATACTGTGGCCCAGTGCATCCGGGTGAGGTGGCGTGTCCGAATTGGATGTCCGCATATCAGGTGATCAGACGCAATAATTTGCCGTAGGATAGACACCAATTTTTAGCATATTGATAATTGCCTTTGACAATCTTACTTCCAATACTGACCATTAGGAACTTTGCATCATTTATTAGGGACAATGATGTTTATATATCTTTTTAGAAGTTGATTTGAGATGCAACATGACTATTGAGAGCATTAATTTAAAAAAATATTTTAATAAAATATATTAATATTTTACTAATTTCATTTAAAAATAAAATATGAACATTTTAAAATACAGCATAGATATTTTTTAAAATTTTGGTAAAATTTTATTTATTTTTATAATTAAATGCACAATTATTCTACATATTACGTTTTTTTTTTATAAATATTATATGATCATAATTTTCAACCCTTGATCTAACCTCATTGAAGCTTTAAATTTTGAAACTCTTTCTTCCTAATCAACGTCACATATCGTTATTAAAAAATTTGTTCCCACTCCAATATAAAGCCGCATTCCCAATCCAACCCGACACCTGTCGCCCGTTCGCCGAAAACCAGGGAAGAGCTACAGCTAAATACCGGCCAGGTCTCTCTCTCTCTCTTTTCTCTTACAGTTTCTTTTAATTTTTTTTTTTCTTCTCTCCCTAATTTTTGGAGCATACTTGCGATTTCCGCTTCGATTGTAACCTGGATTTGAGCTCCCTGTGGAATTCTGGAGTTTTGACCTGAGTGTGATTGGAGCTCGGATTAGGGTTTTGGTTGGCTTCTCAGTGTTAATTGATGCTCTCCAGGAAGCGAGGGATTAGCGGTTCGATCATTGGATTTGCTGAAGTTTTAAAGAGGAGGCCGGAAGATGAATTTCAGGGGCATGGAGATCGATGAAAACGATGGCCGGCAGCAACCGGAAGCTGCGCCGGCGCTGGCGCGGCAGTCTTCGATTTACTCTTTGACCTTCGATGAGTTTCAGAGCTCTATGGGTGGTTTAGGTAAGGACTATGGTTCGATGAACATGGACGAGTTTCTTAAGAATATATGGACGGCTGAGGAGAGTCAGGCCATGGCAGCTGCCCTCGGTGCTTCTGTCGGTGGCGTTGGTGGGGCCCAGGCTGGGCTTCAGCGCCAGGGTTCGATCACCCTTCCGAGAACTCTTAGCCAGAAGACCGTCGATGAGGTGTGGCGTGATGTAATCAATGAGAGCGGCGCCGGTGGCTCAGGTGTCGGCGCCGGTGGATCCGGGTTCCAACACCATCAGCGGCAGCCAACCCTTGGGGAGATGACCCTCGAAGAATTCCTGGTACGAGCTGGGGTTGTGAAGGAGGAGATCAGCATTTCGACCTCCAGACCTGTTGTTAATGGTATAGTTTCTTCTGGCAACGGCGT
Organism: Dendrobium catenatum; assembly: GCF_001605985.2. NCBI lineage: Eukaryota > Viridiplantae > Streptophyta > Magnoliopsida > Asparagales > Orchidaceae > Dendrobium > Dendrobium catenatum. The sequence goes on from NW_021319048.1 coordinate 848,829, forward strand.
TTATTACGGAGATTTGTCGGCTTCAGGAAACAACAATACCGGGATAGCCCTCGGCTTTCCTCAGGCGGGTCAGGGTAATTTGGGCATCATGCCGGCCTCAATCCCTAGTAATTCTGGTGCTAACCTTGCCATGTCCGCCACGGGCACGAGGTCATACGCCCAGCAGCTCCCATTGGGCAGTAATGTCAATCTCGGAAGTCCTCGGGGTATGAGAGGCGGAGGACTTGTTGGTATTGGAGATCCGGTAATCGGCAATGGTTTGATCACCGGGGTGGTTGGTTTGGGAGGAGGGGGTGTCAACGTTGGTACGTCGGTATCTCCGGTGCATCAGATTCCGTCGGACGGGCTTGCGAAAGGGAATGGGGATCTTTCTTCTTTGTCTCCCGTACCATACGTTTTCAATGGGGGACTGAGGGGGAGGAAGTGCAGTGGAGCAGTGGAGAAGGTTGTGGAGAGGAGGCAGAAGAGGATGATTAAGAACAGAGAGTCTGCCGCAAGGTCTCGTGCCCGGAAGCAGGTGATTTTTTGCGTTCCTGCCTTCATAAGTTGGTTATTCGACTGAACCAAAGGATTGTATGATATGTAATTTGCTGCATTTTAGTTGATTTTTTTTTTTTTGTAAAATTTGAGCAAGACAAAGTTTAGAACAACGACTTTTTGATTGATAGTCAAGGGAGCTCAAAGGGAGCTGCGTCATTGATCGGATTGCCGCGTTTTTTTAGCGCTTTTCACGCGTCTTTTCTCTGTTTCTAGTCGACTGTGGATGACTTTGACGGGACTGTTATTAATCCTACTCTAATTAGAATAAAATTACACTCTCCAAATAAACCTAAGAAAAGAATGGATTTTCTAAATTCCCATGGAGCACATCAGCATACGTATATATGAAACAATTTCCCATTTTATATTGGAAATATAAACATCCCCTAAACATCGACATTATCGATTCACAAGAATCAATAAAACGCCAGAATTTTTGGGATTCTATTTCACCCTGATTATCCTTATTTACTAAATTAGACATGCTATTATCTTTGTTGAAAAAAAAAAGGGAAAATTGAGGAGTTTATATGGGAAAACCAAAAGGGTAAACTAGAGGAGATAAGTTTACAAAGTTTCCTATTTAATCTTTCTGTGTCTACAACATTTTCTATGGAATTGTTGTCAACAGCTTTTGTGTATTTCAGGGATTGTATCAATTTTTCCGACTTCCTGTTCTTTTTTTTTTTTAAGTTATTGAAGAATGCTTGAAAAAAAAGGAAAATTGAGGAGTTTATATAACCAAAAGGGTAAACTAGTGGAGATAAGTTTACAAAGTTTCTTATTTAATCTTTCTGTGTTTACAACATTTTCTATGGAATCGTTCTCAACAGCTTTGTGTATTTCAGGGATTGTATCAATTTTTCCGACTTCCTGTTCTTTTTTTGAAAGTTATTGAAGAATGCTTGGATTTACTTGTTCTACGTTGCATAACCAAAGCTAGTCATTCCTTATGAAGTTGCAAAGCGTTGCTTTCCTGTTTCTTTTTCAGGGACTTTTTGTTTTGGTTTGAAATATGTGCTTGTTATGAGCCAATCTTATTACTTTCTCATTGTAAAATGGACGGATTTACATATCCTTTATCTGTAAAGTGCATGATTGATTAACTTGTTTGCTTCTTAAATTAGTTAGTATGTGATATTTTACTCAAGTAACTTGTAGTTTACTCATCTTTGGAACTTGTAGTTTACTCGTTTTCTTCTCTATTTGGACTAGGCTTATACGATGGAGCTAGAAGCTGAAGTTGCTAAACTAAAAGAGCAAAACCAGGAACTTCAAAAGAAACAGGTAGTGCACATTAGCTAATCGTTTGTTAATTCCTTTTCTAATTTTTATATGCATTCCTGCTAACTGATCTCTTTTCTTAATAGAAACCCCACCTCTCATCATTAAAACTGGAATGGATGCCATAATATCTGATCTTTATTGCCTTTATATACTAACCTTTGTATTTCTTATTATAAAATATCCTTTCCTTGAGATTGTTCCAATAACTCACTATAGTCCTATTCTAATCAAATTGGCTATTTAGGTGCTAGAAAATTTTGTCTCGCCGCAAATAATGCTAATAGAGCTAACATAGATATTTGTGATGAACACGCTTTGTTTTCCTAGCATAGTTTGAAGAAATTATCAACATAACTGAGGCTTGCTATTTTAAGCTAATTTGTTGTTATAGGGGTTGTATGGATTAAGAACTTCAAATTACTTGCTTTTATGTCTGTTTTTTATATCACTTAATGTGAAAAAGAATGCTCAAATTGAAGCAAGTAGATTAGAGGAGGGGAATCTTGGAATTCTTATGACATTAAGAGAGGTGATGCAGAGCAAGAATGTTGTGACAAAAAATTAATTTTCTTTGGAAAAAAAATTATTATTTCATAGAAGAAATTTGATCTTCAACTGAACAATATTTTTTTAGTTACTTTCCAAGTGGAGTTATCGTCTTGTAAGAAGTTTGATCAGCAAGTGCAATTATAGAAAAAGTTTAATGATTATTAATTTGTGGAAATATTATACTCAATATCATTTACTGAAAATTTCTGATTTTGAAAATTTTTATTTTGTCAAATCATTATGGAAGAAGCTGATTATCATCATGATCGTCACGCAAATTTTAAAACACTTCAACTTTGATTTTGTCATGAAATATGGAAATATATGCTGCTTCTTTTATAAAAAGAATACGGCATCAATATCCTCAATCAAGGGTGGAGCAATTAAGAAAGAAATTAATGATCAAGGAAGCAATATTATGAAATCACTCTTTTTTCCATTTGAACATAACCTAAATTTGTATATTTATATCTTTATGTTATTATTCTTCTTGAATAATAATATCCCTTCCTTTGTGACCTTTATGGTATCATGGGTAGCCCCCTTTCGTTTGCATAAAAAATGCAATCATAGAAAAATCTGATAGTAATCTATTTATAGAAATTATATAATCATAACCTCTTTATGACAAGTTTTCTATTTTTGAAGTTATGATGTTTCTATTATCATCATGGAAGAGGTTAAAAGAATGATCCTATAATTTATTTCAAATTCAAAGTAAATTCCATCATATAATATAAATGAAAAAATTAATCCAAAAATAATTCCTAACTAATTTAATCAAAATGAGCCTAATAAAAGAATATAACAAATAAAATTTATGAATTAATATGATTAAGTTCAATCAAGGCTTCAATGCACTTTTCATAAAATCAGTGGATGAAATACGAAAAATTGGGAGGAAGAACGCTAAAAAATAATTTTTATTGAAATAACTATAAAGAGAAATGCAAGATACAATTGGATCTTCAATTGGAGAGGAAGTTTCGGCTCTCCCAAATCTCTAGCTGCCGGCTAAAGCCCAATCAACCTATGAATAAACTAAATTCAACAAACAAGTCATAACCCAAACCCTAAAAAAACAACCTACTTAAAGCATACTATAATTTTCCCAAATCCCCAAACAACCATCTTATTTTTCCCACCTATCCCCCTCTCTTTCCCTATTCAAAATTGTACCCGGGCCCACTCCAAAAGTGGGGGGTGGGGGG